>NC_045450.1:57805200-57831109 GCF_002776525.5 Piliocolobus tephrosceles | reverse complement strand
TTCTATTCATGAAGGTTCCACCCTCATGATCTAATCATGCCCCAAAGACTCCACTCTGAATACCATCATATCAGGGGTTAGGCTTTCAACATCTGAATTTTGGAGGGATACAAACATTTGTCCACAGTAGATTGTTTCAAAGACAACTCAAAGGATACTTCCAACAAATGCAGAGTGTATCCTTCTCAAATCTAGTCCTCTGCCAGCACCCCCCACCTCAGTTAGTGTCTGCTTTTCTCCCAGGTGCCAATACCAAGAGTGAATCTCCCTCTTCCTCACCGTCCATATCCAACTCATGGTCAGATCCTATTTTCTGCCTACATAGTTCCTGACTACTTTGCTCCATGACCACTGCCGCCTCTGGAGGCCCAGGTACGGCCGTCTTTCCCGGGCAGTCGCAGGAGTCACCCGATAGGTTTCCCTGTGTCCACTTAGACTCCTTTCTAGTCACCCGCTACACAGGAGCCAGAGGGAGACCACAATCCTGGTTATGTTTGTTGCTGGCAGAAAGCCCTTTGATACCTCCCAGTGCTCTAGGGTCTGGCCCTGCCAGCCTCTCCAGAGTCACCTCCACCATGCACCCCTTCGTCCCACTGCTCTCCCATCCCTCTGGCTTTCTTACAGCTCCACCAGCATGGAGTCTTGGTGCATGGGGTTTAAATCCAGGAAAGCTCCCCTCCTGCCTCCTCCTGGTTAGTTCCCTCTCAGGATGGCCTCCTACCCATGCTAGATAAGGTCACTCCCTGATACTCACTCTGTTTTCACTTATATGTGTGATTGTGTGGTTTGATCACTGTCTGTCTCCCCCACTGGACTTTGAACTCCTGAAGGGAGCAACCATTTCTGTTTTGCTAACCACTGAATCCCTAGGCCCTAGTACAGTGCCTGGCACAAAGTAGCTGGCTAATCAATATTTTTTCCACAGCATGAATGAATAACATTTGTAATGAATTCATGAGTGAATGAAATGCAGCCCTTATCTTTGAGCATCTCATTCTCACATCCCTGCTGCATTCTGGGGAATCCTGGAAGTGGGACACTGACCCCCTAGGGACACTTTTCCCATTCTTGGTAAAAGAGTCCAAATTCCTGGCCACCTGGAAGTCCTGTTCTGGCAGGAAATAGAGCAGATTTGGTTGCAGATCAAGCCCAGGGCTCCCTGCCAGGCCCCCAGGCAGAGCCAAGCCTGCCTCACACGGATGCCCTGTGGATCTGGACTCACGCACGCTACATTTCCTTTTGTCCTCCTTGCCTGCACCTTTCTCTTCCTCCTGCAACTCCTTTCCTTAGAAATCCCATCTCACCATACGGAGGGACCTGATCAGCTTCCAGCTCAGCTCAGAGAAGATGAAGGGACTCTAATGGATTAATCAAGCATGTTGGTGGATCTGGAACCCAGTTACTCCGAGAGCCCATTGGACAAAAAAGAGAACAACAACAGCCAACACCATTGGCCCTGTGCCAATCACTGTGCTAAATAATTTGCATAGATTATTTCATGGAATCATTACAACAATCCTTCTATATAGGTTTCATTAGGGTTAGAGAGAACCTAGAATTCATTTATTAGATGAGGGTCAGTAAACTATGTCCTACAGGCCAAATTAGGCCCACCACATTTTTAAAAAATTATTATTACTAAAAGTATTATTGGAATAGAGTCATATTCCTCTGTTTACATATTACCTACAGCTGCTTTTGCACTATAATACCAGGGTTGAGTAGTTGAGACTGAGAACCTAAGGCCCACAAAGCACCCATCGCCAAAAAAATTCCTATCTGGCCCATTACAAAAAAAAGTTTGCCAGCCCCTGTTTTAGATGACACCCTTCCCCCAGATTCTCCCTTTTATATTTGAATTCGTTGGTCCAAATGTTTTTTTACCCAGTGTTAAAGCAAACATGTTCCACAGCTTGTTTGAATTTTCTGTGTTGAGCACCCAGCACTAGAGGTGTCAGTTAATTCCACCATGCCCATAGGTGTTCCTAAGGGAAATAGGCCCCTCTCAGTGCTGCCCACCGCCCTCCTGAGACTTGTCCCCAGCCACAGCTGATTGGACTAAGAGATGGGTGCCCAACCCTAGGTGACCTTGCAAGGCAGGACAGCAGCCAATGATTTGAATGGCTTCACATGAAAAGATAAGCTAGACCAACCAGATTCTTTTCTCAGGAGTCTGGAATATGGAAACAGGGGCAAGATCGTCAGGGGAAATGGAAGGCAGAGGAGTCTTGGGGACAAGTTGTAGCTGGTGACTGTAAAAGGCAAGGTTGTAAGGATGCCTGCTGGGAGGGAGAGAAGAAAATAGAGGCACAGAGCACACACAATCTGTGAAAGAGTGGCCCTGTGCTCTAACAGAAAGAGGGAGAGAGAAGCTTGGTTCCAAAAGGTTTCCTGTTTCCAGCTCCCACAAGGACAGCTGTCCTCTTCATGGATTATCAGTCAGGCCTTTTTGGTTTCAAATGAAAGAAAACCTACCATAAATGGGCTTGAACACTAAAGGGTATATATTGACTTGTGCAACTGAGAAGTCCAAAGGTACTTCAGGCTCAGCTTGATCCAGTAGTTCAAATGACGTCACTTGTGACCCGATTTCTTGCAGTCTCTCTGCTCTGTCTTTTGAAACATTGGCTTCATCCTCACTGTCTACTCTGTGCCCTCTCCCATTTCCCTCACCCCAGGCTCTGCACTCATGGTGTCAAGATAGCTGCAATGATTCCCAGACCTCACAGCTTCACATCAGACTGTCTGCAAATAGAGAGGGGGTCCCAGTAGCTCCTTTGCATTCTGGGATATGATGTCTCATTGCCTATCCCTGAACCAGTTGCTTTGGCCAGGGTGGAGATGGGTTGTACTCATTTGGATTAAACTGGCCATCACTTGCCTTCGGTTTTCTCCCCTGCAATAACATTTGAATGTTTATTTTGTTCCAGGCCTTGCATCACTCTTAACATGCATCACCTCTCTTAATGCTCACAAAGGCTTTGAGGCAGTTTCTAGGGTTATCCCCATTTTACCAATGAGGAAATACAAGCTCAGAGAGGGTCGACATTTTACCCAGGGTCACAAAACCAACACATAGTAGAACTGCCGATACACAGCAGATCCAGGAGCTGAAAGGGGCCTGTGGAATTCTGGAGCCTGAGCCTTCAGTCCCTGTGTTCCTGCTTGCGGAGGGAGGATCACCCAACAGTCCCCAGCTACTGCTATTTCACCTCCTGGTGACCCAAATCCTTTGTACAGAGGGCGCTGTCCGTAGATCTCAAGCTTCAGACTGGGTTATTCAAAAGTTCTGCTTCCACCTCTGGGTTCCTCTGGTTTCTCTATTTTCTCCACCACCTCAGTCCGTTTCCATGGAAACTGCTGGGCTCCTGCGTCCCTTTCATCCTCCTTTCTGGGAAGCAAGGCCAGCTCTCCAGCACTCCGGTAGCCAGGCCTGACCATTACAAAAACCCAGGAAGCAATATCTGGAAGAAACAGTTCTAGGCATAGTGAGGTACCAGGTCAGGCTTCTTCTTTTTCCCTTTGAAGTGCTCCAAAACAATACCAGGTGCTCTGAGGACCTCAGCCAATTACCGAAGCCCAGTGGATCCTGGCTGGAAAGTTGTTTGTCATTTTTCCTCTGACATCTCACCACTTCAGTCACCAGGTCTTCCTCCCTTCTTGAGGGAGTAATTCTGGGGTCCTGGGGCAGAGGGACAGTTTGCCAAGTCTCCCTGCCAGTCCTTGGTGTCAGATCATGGCACTCAGGATGAGCTGGTGGGCTGGGGATGCAAAAGTGAAGGTGGTCCCCAATTTGCCCTTCTGGTGAAGGGAGGAACCAGCCATCAGAGAACTGGGGGGCATCCTGGAAACAGTGGGCCTGGCATTACTCCTTAACACTGGGAGGGGCCCTGTGGCTCCAGTGACCAGGGTCCGGGAAGAACTTCATACATAGTGCCCAGGAGCTTGGCACCTGGTCCACAAAGACTTCATATACCATGGAAACTAAAGGAACGAAGTGTTATTGACACCCCATCCCTCCCAGGTCTTGGTTGGGTATTAATCTCTCTGAGCCTTGATTTCCCTATCTTTAGAATGGGTCAAACTATTGCATTGTACATCTGATAGGGTAGTTGTGAGGACCAAACAAAGCAAGACACATCAAAACCGTCTGTCAAGGCATTTAAAGGTATCCTCATGGTTATCGCCATCATTGTCGTCATCATCATCATTATCATTATCATAATAAAACTTGAGAGGAAGTCCTGGAAGGGAAGCAGAACCCCAGACATCTGAAATTACTTACAAGAGCCTCAATTCATGGAGATGTGCTCATAAAAGTGTTCTGTCTTTACCTTCACTGCTTTAAAATATGTTCATCGAACCTCTCTTTCCTATTCCTGAATGATTTCGTACCTGAGTCCATGTTTCTCCTCACACATTCGGTTATTGAAACTTGGACCAGTCCAACTAAGACTCCAGTCTCTTCTTCAATGTAAAATTCTTCTCCTTTCCCATTGCAAACTGGACAAGGGGCTTGGGTCTGGAGCTGAGCCTGGAGAGAAGGGGTGGCTGGCTCCAAGACAATCCCCTTCTGGTAGAGCAGAGGGAGCTGCAAGGAGAAATGCGGGGCGGGAGATCGTCCTACCTCTCTGGTCCCTTGTGGGTTGTAGGAGCATCCCAGGCTCTGGCTCCCACTGCTGGTCTCTGAGGAGTTTGAGGGCCTGTGTATAGTGGAGTGAAGGTTTTTTGGAGCAGTCTTCAGCTCCGCTCTAGCTTCCTAAACACTGACGATATCATAAACACCAGCAGGTACCTGGCTTCGGCCCCCCCCCCTTTAAACTATATGCACCTTTCCCAGGAGCCACAGCAACCCCCAAGGGCTGCAGACAACCAAGGTAGCTCCCATCTTCCTTCTAGATGCAGGACAGGGCAGTCTAGGCTGCTTTCATAGGCCTTCGGACAGCTCTGAGTCAGAAGCAAGCGCCAGTCCATCTTCATATGTGGGCCAAACTCCAGAATACTGCTCACCCCAGCCCACTCTGGAGCCAGGTGGCATCTCCAGTTTCTCCTTACTGCAGAAATCCCCCACAACCTGGAGAGGATTTCTGGGGGTTCCTCCAACAAGACTTGACTTCAGGACAGCCACAAATGCTGCACTCCCCGAAGGCCAATGCTCCTCTCTCTTGCACCGAGACATCTCCCCTGATAATCCCTGGTCTTGGTGGCTGGTGGCGGGCAGGCTGAGCAAGCCAGGAAGACACGAGGTGTCTGATTCCTATGATTCCAGATGTGGCCTAAGTGCCACTATTTCAGAACAACAAGAAAAATCCCTCCTCACATCCTTGCATTGGTAAGAATACCTACCTATTAATTAAGCACTTCCAGCAGCTGGGCTTCTTGCTCCCTAACCCCTTGATTACATTCTTTTTGGTCCTTACACTGACTTTGTGAGACTAATTACCTTGATTTTTACTAAGGTTCAAAGAGGTTAAATAGCTTTGCCCAAGGCCTCACAACCAGCAAGGGTATTTTGAGCCCATATCTGACTCCAGGGCAGGAACTTGTAACTGCTAAATGTGTCTGTTTCTGCAGGACTCAACTTGGAGATAAAGCACAAAGGCACCAGCCTGGGCTCCTCAGTCCTCTGGGAATGGGCCTCCCAGAAACAGATCAACTGTGGATCTGAAATGAACGATGCAAGACTGTCCCAGTAGAGAGTTTAAAGGTAGCTGTGGCCACCCTACCGTCATACCCAGAACCATGTCCCCCTGATCTCAACAGCTCTGGAAAGCAGGAATTAGGAGCTTCACTCTTGACTCCTCACCAGGAAAACCAAAGTAGCATGGAGACACTGGCTTTGTTTCTTGGAGAAGCAGGGATGAGCTCTCACCCAACACAGATCTAGGACAGAGGCCTGAATGACAGGTGTCAGAGCCCACAGGGCTGAGCCTGGCCCCCTGGGGGGCTGCGCAGCGCAGTGGTTAAGAACTTGTGTTCTGGAGACAATATTTGTCTTAGCCTTTCCCGTTGGCCTCCCTTTGGGGTCAGCCCCTCCAGGAGCCATTAGCTACCCCAGGGGAGGGGATGCTGACTGAGAAATTTCTTGCCAAGCCAACCACTGATCACTGGCTCCATGAAGGGCAGCAGGAGCCCTAACTCATTTAATTCTCAGAACAATTTTATTATTATTATTGTCATATTATTTAAGACAGAGTCTCGCTCTGTCGCCCAGGCTGGAGTGCAGTGGCGCTATCTCGGCTCACTGCAACCTCTCTGCCTCCCAGGTTCAAGCAATTCTCCTGTCTCAGCCTCCCAAGCAGCTGGGATTATAGGCATGCACCACCATGCCTGGCTAACTTTATTTTTTTGTTTTTTGTCGTTTGGGTTTTTTTTAGTAGAGACAGGGTTTCACTGTGTTGGCCAGGATGGTCTCAATCTCTTAACCTCGTGATCTGCCCTCCTCAGACTCCCAAAGTGCTGGGATTACAGGCGTGAGCCACCGAACCTGGCCAACAATTCTAAGAGGCATATGCCCACATGCCCATTTTGCAGAAGAGAAAAACTGAGGCAGAGACAGGTTATGTAATTTGCTCAAGGTCACACAGCTGATTCTGGGATTCGCACCCAAGCAGCCTGATTCTTGAGGGTCTACTCTTAACCACTGAGCCATCCTGCCTCCCCAGGGGTTTTGGGGACTCTCTCAGCAAGGGGCGTGGGTACCTCTAAAGCTAGCTTTTGATGACTTCTCCCTCCTAGTCTGTTGCTGCAAGAAACTCTAAACACATTCACCCTAGCCAAAGAACAAGTGGTTTTGGAACCTGCATTCTCTGTTGCCCTTTTGAGACTGTCTCTGGGCTTGGCCCTCTCTCCAAGGGACAACCCCTCTCTGTCTCCTCCTGGGTTCCCCTGTCCCGCAGCGACCTCCTTTTCGTTCTCACTTACCTCCTTCCCTTTCACTCTCCTCTCGGAAGGTGGTTCAGCTAACACTTATTAGCACATGTTAATGAGCGTCAATTCATGTCTCAGTAACTCCGTGGCAGGAGAGGGGAGAAAGGAGGGATGATGCTGTCACTCTGTGGGTAAGGTGTCTTACCTTACCACAAGGCCGGGAAAGACTCTCCAAGGGCTCAGACCGCAGGAGAGAATGGGGAGGGGGACCAGCTCCCTGCTGGGGAGTCCCGTCTGCTGCCCTCAGGATGTGCGCTCAGTAGCTGCGTCTATTTTCTCTGAGACCAGCTCAGCACATCCCCAAGATAGAGTTGGACGTTGTTCTCTGCCCACTGGAGCAGGCACATTCCCATGATGTCCCTAGGTGGGCGTGGTTAAGACCTGGTACGGGTTGATCTAGTTCTGCCACCCCCTGGCCAAATGTCTAAAAGCCCCCCAGAGCACGGCCAGGGTGAGGCAGGTACCAGGGGTGGAGGAAGGCTCCAAGGGGACGGATATACCAGGACCCAGACAGACAGTGGAAGCCCCCCACCCCCACCCCCACGCCACTTCCATGGGAACCCTCCCGGGGCACTACTGATTCTAGCTGCTCCCCACTAAAGCCTTGAGAACTCTTGGCTGCTCTGCAAGACCAGGCCCCATGAAGGAGCCACGTGCGACGTGGAAAGAGCGCTGAGTTCAAATTCTAGCCCTGCCACTAATTTGCTGGGCCAGTCACTCAATCATCTCAAGTCACAAATACCTCATCAGAAAAGTGGTCCCTGCTCTTCCTGCTGTGGAAGGATCAGGAGAGAGGAGGCACGACAGAGACCTAGAGAACTCCGAAGCCCGAGTGCTAAATATTTGTCAAATTTGTGTTAGTGTCAGTATTAGTGTTGTTACTACTGTTATTATTGCTACTGCCAGCAATAATAAGTGGTGGATGTACTCAAGACGGTCGGGAGGGAAGGCAAGGGCAGCCTCTCCCTCTTTTTCACCGAAAAGCCTCCAGGTGTCCCTGGCCCGGCGCCGAGGGGTCTCAGCGCAGAGGTAAGGGCCCCCTGCGAGTCCGGGCCGAGCCTCTGGTGCCGCCGCCCCCGCCGCGCCGCGCCCCGGCCGGATTCCCTGAGCGAGCGCGCCCCCTGCTGGCGGCCGGGCGCGGGCGCAGGCTCCAGAGCGTATATAAGGGCAGCGTGGCGCACAGCTCCAGCGCGAGTGCCAGAGCCCAGCCGGCGCGGAGCGGGAGCGGTGCAGGCTGAGGTCTCCGAGCGGCTCGCCATGGCTGGCCCACAGCAGCAGCCCCCTTACCTGCACCTGGCCGAGCTGACGGCGTCCCAGTTCCTGGAAATCTGGAAGCACTTTGACGCAGACGGTTAGTAAAGCTCCCAACTTCTGTGCCCATTGGCACCCAGGGGACCTGCGGTGAAGGGGGCAGGGGGCGGCGCTGAATGCAGGCAGGTGTACGTTTGCCCTTAGGAGGTGGCCTGGTCGCAGAGCCTGTGGGGGTAGGGTCCCCGAGTTTGGGAGACATCCGGCTGCTCTGGGCACAACTGTCAGTAACTTTCTTCCCTAACATAGATGACCCAGAGCCCACCCGCATTTCCAGCTTTATTCTGAGCAAGTGGGAGCTTTCTCAGAGAGGTGGCCTGGGCTGGGAAGGCCTCCAGGTTCCCCCTGCCATGTCCCCCACCTCCCCTGCCTTCAGCTGTTCCAGCCACAGGTCTCAGAAGCCCACTCATTTCTTTCCTCCTCTTCCCGTTTCGTTGAATGTCAGGTTAGCCCCCTTACACTGCTGGAGGCTGGGATCAGTTAGGGGATCCTGAAGGGAAACTTGGCCTCCCCAGCTTGACTGGCTGGGAGCAGGAGTGTAAAATGGCACTGGCGACCCCGAACACCCCCCGGCTTCCTTTGTTATTTTCCAGCCGCCATGGGCATGTGGGTTTCCTAACACAGCAGCAGTGGGTGTGGTGGGGACAGTGTTGGGGTGCCAGTCCCAGACCTGTTCCCTCATAGTGATCATCCTTGGTGCTCTTGGTGACTTCATCTCTGGGTAGGGGGAGGCACCACCCTAAGTGCCTCAGTGACCAACCCTCTGTTCTGTGTGGTCTTGACACTGACTCCACCAAAAATCAAGGGCCGGACAGAATGACCTTTGGAGGTAGCCCCCAGCACTGGGATTCCGAGAGTCTGTGGTGGTCTGACTCAGGCCTAAAGGGTGGTCCCCCTTTAGAGGCTTTTGATATCACTAGAGACTCTGTTTCTGTCACTCTGAAAGAATAAGTGATCTGATTTCCCTCTCTACGCACAGACCTGGCTAAGATGAGCATCCAAAATGTCCTGGCATCTCAGACATTTTGTGGTGTCTGTAGCTACCCTCCCCTGGGGTAGCTAATGGCTCCTGGAGGGGCTGACCCCAAAGGGAGGCCAACGGGAAAGGCTAAGACAGATGCTGTCTCCAGAACACAAGTTCTTAACCACTGCACTGCACAGCCCCCCAGGGGGCCAGGCTCAGTCCTGTGGGCTCTGACACCTGTCATTCAGGCCCCTGGCCCAGATCTTTGTAGGGTGACAGAGTGGTGGCTCAGGGAGTTTATCCTGGGGTCTGAGAGCAAGGAGGATGGAAAACAGAGGGGCGTCAGGTGTGCCTCACTCCATTCTTCCCTCCTCCCTTCCTTGCCTTGGCAGGGTGTGGAGGTGGCTGAACAGAGATCCTCTGCCCAGAGTGCTATGGGGAGGCAGGGGTTAATGTCTAGGGATGCTAATGGGTGAAATTTTGTTTCCTTGGAGCCAACTGAGAAAGCTGAAGGGATAGGGGACTAGGCATTTGAATACCTGAGTTAGGACTGTGATCTGCCTATGAATTACTGACGGAGGTGGGTAGATTGTTAAATCTGTAAAATGGGGCTAAGAAGGGGTTGTATTTCTAATCCCCAGCTCCTGCCATAAAATTCCCTTGGTACAAAGGGCTCTCCTAAGAGAAGTGCAGCCTTTTAGTATTCCAGATGACATGCACATTCCCTAAGGAGGCTCCTGCCAGTTTATCTGCACCAGAGACTTGCATGATTCAAGGAAAGTTACCAAGCGGCCAAGGTTACACCACTGGCTTTCTGGTAGATGAGTCAGCTATAAACAGAGGACTCTACAGTTCTACGTTCCCCCATTCTCAGAGGGACAACCAAGAGCACTGTCTATAACCATGCAGATCTTTACGTTTATCTGAGACATTGTACTTAAGCACAAGTGCACCTTCTCAAGCTGTGAGGCTGCTGGGCAGACCATGACTCCCCTTATACAGACGAGGAAATAGACACAGGGGTTGACTTTTCTGAGGTCATGGAGCAAGTTACTGGTGGGACTGGTTCCTGGCCAGCGTTTATTCCCCCACTCTGGTTCCTGGACACCTGCTTGGTTTGGAAGAGGGTTTTTTTCCATGATGATAGGTACACGTCTCCCTCCCATTCCCCCAAAGAAAAGCCCCCAACCCACCCTTGGGGGTGACGGGCAGTTTCATGTATCCCAAAATGGGGTCCTTGGCTTGGCTAGAGTGTAGTTAAGCTACCACCAAACCGAAGATCTTCAAAGCCTCCCAAAGTCATTGTGCCTCTGGCTCCCTCCTGCTCCGGGTTGAAGGGGGAGCTCGATGCTTGCATCTTCCTCGTCTATCAGGCTCCTACTGCCATCTCTGCATCACAGCCTCAAGGAAGTCCCAAGGAAGGGCCATGGACCCGACAGAGAAGGAAGGCAATGAGGATTAAAATACCAGAGATGAGAGAGAGGTGACTTAGGAAAATATGTATATAGCCAAATTGGAATTCCACAAAAGGATCCAGAATTAGGCTTTGGGTGACCTTCCTCCCCTCCTGAACACCCAAAGGCTGCAGATGAGCCCAACACCGTACTGCTTGAGGTGCTCCCAGCCCTATTTAGGCCTCTCTCCCACCAATTCTGGTTTCCGTTTTCAACATGGGGTTTCTTCCCAATTCTAAGAGTGCCCCCCACCACTCACAATCTTAAAAACGCCTGAGAGAACTCTCCCTTGCAGCTCTCCAGGTCCCTGGAGTGAGCTCGCTGTAGCCCAATTAACCACAGCCCCCAGAGAGTGGGAACCACCTCCCCACCCCTTCTGGATGCTGGCTGGTAGTAAACAAAGACGAAGAGATCTTAGGAGGCAGCTGAATCCCAACGAGAGGGAGGATGGGGGCAGGAGGACCCTTAGCCCATTTCAAAACGGAAAAAGCCACCATCACCCTAGAGTTGGATTATTTTCAAAATTCTCATTAGCCTTGTGGTAGAGAGAGGAAGACGTGTGTGTTTGGAGAGTGAGAAACTAGGACTCAAAGAGGCAAAATTCTTTTCACAAGATCACACAGCAAAGCAGGAAGACGTGAAGGGGAAACCAGGAATCTGGTCTCCTAGTCCACAATACCATTCCACCAACTCTGCCTCAGCAGTCAGCCAAGGGCATGCATTTGGGAGGGTTCCAACATTGTCTCTGAAAGGCTGAGGTAGGGAAGATAACAGCCAAGCCCACCCAATGACCCTGGTGGGGTCTAGGGCTCTTCCACACATCACCTCCATGCTCCGAGTGGCCCCGACACGGCCTTATGTATCCGAGCCCATTGCCCTGTTGCTTCCTCATCGCTTCTGTATCAGGAACTTTCCCCCTCTAAAGGACCCAGGTGGCTGAGGGATGCCCAGTTCAGAGTTCACACTATCCTTTATTTGTGGTTCTGATTAGACAGGCCAGCAGGCTCCTATTTTACTGACCATCTGCAAGCAGCAAAGTTGTAGCTCCGAAGAGAAGTGCCTTAGCTTTTGCCACCCCTTTGAAAGCAACTAAGAGTGTAGAGATAAGATGAGTTCTCTTCCAGGGGCAAGCGGACATTCATGGGGCCAAATTGAACATCCTACTCCCTTCCAAGAATCCAGCCTACATAGATATACTCGTATGTGCGCAAAAAGTTATACAAACAAGCATGTCTATTACAGTGTTCTTTGGAATTACTAACAATTTCAATGGGCATGGGGGTATGTGCTTCACCAGGGGACAGAAAAATAAATATGGTCATCTCTATGATGGAGTATGATAGGGCAAAGTGAAGCTTTTGTAGTGACATGGAAAAATGTCCAAGATGTATTATTAAGATATTGTTTAAAACTGTAGCAGAACACTATTAGGATATAAGCCCATTTTTATTATGAATGATGTATGTATGTTGCAGGATATTTAGAAAAATACAACTGAATAATAGCGGTTTTCTCTGAAGAGTGGATGAGCCACATGAAAGGGGATTTTCTTTTACTTTCTAAGTTAATTTCTGTAGCACTTGAAAATTTTACAAGAGTATCTGTTTCCTGTGTAGTCAGCAAAACAATAAAGATATAAGAAGGGAGGCCAGGCACAGTGGCTCAGGCCTATAATCTAGCACCTTGGGAGGCCGAGGCAGGAGGATCACTTGAAGCTGGGAGTTCGAGACCAGCTTGCGCAACACAGTGAGACCTCCCCACCCTCCGCTCTACTAAAAATTTAAAAATTAGCCAGGTGTGGTGGTGCATGCCTGTAGTCCCAGCTACTTGGGAGGCTGAGGCAGGAAGATGGCTTGGGCCCAGGAAGTCCAAGGCTGCAGTGAACTATGATTGCACCACTGCACTCCAGCCTGGGCAACAGAGCCAGACCCTATCTTTAAAAAAAAAACTAACTAAATAAATAAAGATATAAGAAGAAAACAATGTGATAGACACCTTTTCTTCCCTTGTAAGAAATACGTATATGTCTCCAGGTAGGGGGATCTCTCTAGACTCTTCTGGGCTCCTATTCACCTCCAAGTGGCCCAGGTGATGCAGGGGGTGCTCAAAGCCTCTCACAGGGACTGAGTCCTGCTTCTTATCTATGTGGACCCTGAGGATTTTGAAAATAACAACAGAAGCCACAAAGGGCTGAGGATGGCCCTGCCAACGCTCCCATCCTCGCCCTCTGAAACCCAGTGACCTGGTGGAAGTCGTCTCTAAGCCCACGCAACACTGCGGACCACTCAGGGCCAGACTGCAGGGCCCAGGCAGGCTCTTCCAGAGCACGGGACACTGCTCATTTGTTTGTCCCTGGTTTTGGGAATGGGGAGGAAATTCACAACAGCAACACCTCTCAGAGATGGATGGAAACCTGGGCAACTGGCCTTGGGCAGCTGCATGAGGGGTCCTGCAATACTTTGAAATATAAGACACGCTGAAATAGGGTCACAACACATGTGATGTATATTAAGTGTTTATATAAATGACACAACAGTTACAATGCAGCATACCTATGATGTTTATAAGGTAATCATAGGATTTATCAAAATGATTGGGTCTTGGCCTATTAAAATCAACAGGGTCTGACACTGGGAACCGAGATGAAAGTTGTCAGAGGAGAGCTTTCTCTGACCCCTGTTAGTGAACCTCTAGGGGTCTGTATACCTCTCAGTTGGGCGTGGCGTGATGTCAGGATATGAGGTTCTCAGGGAACAGCTGCCTGACCCATCTGGCGTAGGCCCTGGAAAATGTCCCCCACCCCTGCCTCTGCTCCCACCCCCAACTCCCCGGTTTTTTCACTAACAGTGTCCACGCGCACCAGCTCTATGCCGGGAACCTCCAAGTGGGTTCTTGCCCGCTATGGCTCTGCTTCTGACTCTGATTGCACCAGCCGGCAGCGGGGAGCAGCTGGTCTGTGAAGAGCTGGGGCTCCCGGGAGAGGCCGCCTAAGGGACCCATTTCACAAACAAGACGCCAGCCCCGCATTGCCAGGGCAGCTACCAGCCCGGCCTGGCCAGCTGTCCCTGCCCTGCTCAGCTTGTATCTTCCCCTCCAGACTTCAGCAGCTTTACCAGCCAAGCCCCTGGGGGAGGTTTCCAGGGCTAAGGAGACCCCTCAGGGAAATCAATTCCAACACCAAGGGAGCCAGAATTAATAGAGCAGGCGTGAGGCTCTTCAAGAACAGTCCCTCTCCAGCCTCAGCCCGCCGGCGGATTGCATCACAGGCCCTCCTTTGCCAAGCTGGCCCATCTGGGGCCCCTGGCTTCAGCCCTCCCCCTGTCCTTGTTGGCTCTCCACTGTCTCCCCTCTCACCCAATCTGCGCTATCCTTCTGGCTTCCCTCATGCCTGGGACTCAGCCCAGCATTAGGCTGCCAGATGTCCACAGGTTCAGGGGACCCAGCCCAGCTCCGGAGCCACTGGTCCAAAGCAGCACAGCCCAGAAACACAGATTGAAATTCAAGTGCCCAAGCATTCAGCTGGTAGCTGGTAGCGCTTCACTCTGGGGCTTATTCTTTTTTCCAGAAGCCACTGGAAGAAGCGTGTGTGTGTGTGTGTGTGTGTGTGTGTCTGTGTGTCTGTGCGTGAGAGAGAGAGAGAAAGAGAGACAGAGCGAGAGTGAGAAGCCAGGACAAATGCAGATATGGACAGACATTGTCCCTGGGACAAATAGAAGGAGGCCAGGACCTCTGTCAGCTGTGGCTGAATCTCCTTCCCCCTCTGATTCCTCCTTGCTAAGATGGGGTTGATAACTGCTTACCGGGCAGGGTGGTAAACAACAGATGAGGTGGGAAGCGGAAAGCTCTTCGTGAATGATGCGCACCATGCGAAGCCAGATTAATACTGGGGCAGAGCCTGGGGAAGCCAATTTCTTACCCCGAAGGGTAGGATTTGACTGTCCCAGACGGTGGTCCAGATGGAGGTTAAAGGACTGTTCGCCTTCGGTAAATTCCAACTCCAGATAGACCAACAAGTGGCCTGGCCTCCTGGATGCCTTCTGGTGCAGCTTAACGAGGAAGTTCGGAAGGTGCGAACCTTCCCTCCTTTGACCTCGCTAATCTATGGACCGCGGAGTGCTACACAGGCTGGTGCACTAGAAGCAACTGGATGCAACATCTTGAGTGTGCTGGAGGGCTGGTTAGAACACAGGCTTCTGGGCCCCATCTCCAGAGACTCAGATTCTGTAGGTCCTGGGTCAGTCCTTAGAATTTGCATTTCTAAGAAGCCCCCAGGTGACACTGATGTGTCTGGCCTAGACCAAAATTTGAAAACCACTGAGCCATTGCTTCTCAGATTTTAGCATATTGATGAATCACCAAGACAGTGTGATCAATAGATTGCTGGGCACCACCCCCCAGAGAAAGAGATTCAGCAGGTCCAAGGTGGGCCTGGGATTCTGCATTCCTAACAAGCGCCCAGGTCGTTCCAACGCTGCTGGTCCACAGACTGCATTTTGAACAGCACGCCCTAATGCTCCAATCCTACTAAATTAGAATCTCCACTTTAATAAGATCCCTGGGTGCTTTTTATATACCCTAAAGTTTGAGACGTGTTGCTCTGAAGCAGTTCCGAACCTTGACTGTTCTGAGCTTTAGAATCACCTGCAGAACTTTGAAAACACCCCCTTCCCCCTCATCCATTAAATGAGAAATGCTGGGGATGGGGCCAAGGCAACAGTGTTGTTGTCAGAGCTTCCCAGGTGATCCTAATACACAGCCTCAACTGAGAACCAGTATTTTTTCTTTCTTTCTCTCTTTCATTTTTTTTTTTTTTTTTTTTTGAGACAGAGTCTCGCTCTGGAGTACAGTGGCGCCATCTCGGCTCACTGCAAGCTCCACCTCCCAGGTTCACGCCATTCTCCTGCCTCAGCCTCCCGAGTAGCTGGGACTACAGGCGCTCACCACCAAGCCCGGCTAATTTTCTTGTATTTTTAGTAGAGACGGGGTTTCACCGTGTTAGCCAGGATGGTCTCAATCTCCTGACCTCGTGATCCACCTGCCTCGGCCTCCCAAAGTGCTGGAATTACAGGCATGAGCCACCGCACCTGGCTTTTTCTTTTTTTTCTTTTCTTTTTTTTTTTTTTTTTTTTTGAGAGAGTCTCGCTTTGTCCCCCAGGCTGGAGTGCAGTGGCACAATCTCAGCTCACTGCAACCTCCGCCTCCTGGGTTCAAGCAATTCTCGTGCCGCAACCTCACAAGTAGCTGGGATTACAGGCACACACACCACCACATCCAGCTGATTTTTGTATTTTCAGTAGAGATGGGGTTTCGCCATGTTGGCCAGGCTGGTCTTGAACTCCTGGCCTCAAGCAATCCACCCACCTCAGTCTCCCAAAGTGCTGGGATTACAGACGTAAGCCACCATACCTGGCTTGAGAACCAGTATTCTAAGGAAAGCAGTGGTGCTGGAACTCTTCAGGTTAATGAGTTTTCATCTATAAACTGATTTAGAGGAACTTAAGAGGAGAGAGTATAAATGGAAGGCAATATTTGTTCCTTTCATTTATGTGAGATTTTACGTTTTCCAGAGTGCTTCCACAACATTACCTTGTACAGCTCTCACCATAACTCTGTAAAGTAGAGAGGGCATAAATAGTTATGTCCATTTTAGAGATAAAGAAACTGAGGCTTGGAGAGATTGACTTGCCCAATATCACATGGACAGTCATAGAGCAGGTGGTAGAATTATTAATATTATACCACTTACTCAGATATCTCTTACCTGTTCAACTCCTAGAAAATCTAACATACAAGGCTCAGGGAGGACAAGGTATCCCTGAGGTCTCTTTTCACTGAGGGGTGAAGCCTCCTCATAGCTTCCCAAGTGTCTGCGGCCAGAAAGGTAAAGTAGTATTGTCTCACTTTAAATTGGGGAAAACCGAGGCATGACGGTGATGAAGAATGGTAGCAAGAGTAGAGTAAGGAAGGAAGCAGGGTCCCTTGGTCTCACCTCAGTTCTGCTCCCTCATGTTCACAGGATGTGGTCTGACAACAGGTTAGAAGTGACGGTTGCCACGGTAACCACATCTTTATCGCTGCCCATCCGCGTGAGCCTTGCTTGGTGACCAGTCACCTCACCCGCTGCAAGAGGGTCATAGAAACAGCAGACCATTCATCCAGTGCTAATGTCCTCCTAGAAGGGTGTCCACGAGCCTCTCCTCTACCCGAGCCTCCAGTGATAAGGGCCTCCTGGAGATGGATAGGGAGTTGCTTTGAGGGAAGCCGGAGCAGCAGAGGCCATTTTCCATCCACAATGGAGGGCTGGGTGTGGAGTGTCCCTTCTGGGCCCTGCAGCACCGCCTGCCAGTCTCTCCTCTGCTCCTCACTGGTCTGCCGTCAGCTGCCTGTCTGCCTCCCTCTCCCAGGCTGACCACTGGTGCTTTTGGGGAATGGGCCCACATCTAAACCTTGGTGATAGCTCCCTGAGCACCAGGCACAAGGTGAAAATGTGGCTCAGTTCAAAAACATCAAGGCTCACTGCATTGAACCACATTTCTGTCCTTTTGTTGAGGTGCCCGGAGGGAGGTGGTGGAATTCCTAGTGTGGGGAGTGGGGTTCCTCCTGCCCCAGAAACCTCCTGCTGCCTGTGCTGCTCAAGCTGAATTCAGGGAAGTGGCTTCTCTCCACAGCTGCCCTTCTAGCCACTGGACCTCTTTCCCTGCCTCCAGTTTTCCTCCTTCCTTTCTCTACCCCCTTCCCAGAGGCTGAGGTTTCTTGGGAGGTCTTCCCTGCTCGTCCTTTCCAAGAAGCCCTGGAAGTCGGTATCTACTCTGTGACACCATCATTCCTTCATTGCTCTCAACACTGGAAACACCATGTTTAAATTCATATCCTTGCTTATTGTCTGTCCCCTGCCCCACCCACACCCTGTTACAGCATAAGCCCCACCATGGCAGGACCTGGCTGGCCTTTGCACCTTCAGTGCCTACAGAATGCAGATGCTCAACAAAGGTTCCTCCAATGGGCCAGGCACGGTGGCTCACGCCTGTAATCCCAGCACTTTGGGAGGCCAAGACAGGTGGATCGCTTGAGCTCAGTAGTTAAAGACCGGCCTGGGCAACATGGCAAAACCCTGTCTCTACCAAAAACAAACAAACAAACAAAATTAGTCAGGCATATGCCTGTTGTCCCAGCTACTTGGGAGGCTGAGGTGGGAGCATGGCTTGAACGCAGGACATTGAGGCTGCAGTGAGCCATGATCCAGCCACTTCACTCCAACCTGAGTGACAGAGCAGACCCTGTCTAAAAAAAAAAAAAAAAAAATTCCTCAAATGAATGAATCAGTGAATTTAGCCAGGATCAGGAATTAGGACACTTCCGTTCTGGTCCTCCCTGGCTGTGTGGTCCTGAGCAAGTTGCTTGCCTTCTCTGTCGTGTGCCTCAATGTCTTCTGTCCGCAGAAAAGGATTCTACTCTGCCATGCCCGTGTGTCTGGAAACGTTGTGTGTGGGTTCATTTCCCCCACAGCAACCCTCACATGCCTTACCCATAGTGAGGGCTCAGATTATCAGCCGGAGCAAAGCAAGAGGGCAAAATCGCTTTGAAAAGTTACAGACATTCCATTGACCTTCAGAACTTTCCTGCTGGGCGAGGCACTGGCTGATTCTGAGTTTCTTGAGGTTGTTAAACCTCCTTCAAACCTTTCTAGAAAAAAAGATGGAGTAGAAATAAATACTTATTCTTTCTAAGTCCCAGAAAAACTGCAAGGAAAAGGTGGCCCCTAGAGGTCTGTACTTTTTTCCTTTGGATTCAGAGCGTTCAGTGGAGTGGGGCTCTGTGCTAGCCTTGCCTGCTCTAGCCTCCCTCTGCGCCCCTAAATCTTTCCAACCTAAAGAAAGCAGCCCAGGGTCAAGGTGTTTGCAGCATGGGCGGGAGGCACAAACAGCGGCCATAATGGCAATGTCCGCCAGCATGTTTGAGGCTTGCTGCAGGCCAGCGCGGCAAGTGTATTATTATCCTCTTTAATCTTCATGGCAGCCGCATGAGGAGGGTGCTATCGTTGTCCCCATTTCATAGGAGAAGAAATTGAGGTCACAGAGGTGGTGTCCTCTGATCTGGGTACAACACAGGGAGGAGAAGAACCAGGTGTCGGTGCCTCAGCAAGAAAGGCTGGTCACTCTGCCGACCCCCGAAATGGTAGGCGAGGGGGCCAGAGAAGAAATGGCAGAACATCGAGGACCTGGTGCAAAACAGGGCTCCACAGAGGAATGAGGGACACTGTTCAGAGCTAAGTGGAGGCAGCTCTTAGAAACATACCATGCTGCTCTGCGGGCTCCCCCAACCCAGTTCCTTTCAGCCACCTCCTGATACACTTATGAAACAGACACATACTCGCTCCTGTGTCTGCCCAGCCATGGCTCCTGTGGTCTCTGCTTCACTGAACCGTGCCACGCATTCATGGTGCCAGCTCCGAGCCCCCACCTCCTGCCCTAGCCTTGGGCTTCTGGAAGCCGCAGATGCACCCAGGGCTGAGCTCAGCTTTCCACCTCCCCGTCTGTCTCTACAAAGCCTCCAAGGAGAAGAATGTGACTTTGCCTTCTCAGTCGAGAAGAAATTGCACCTCAGCGATACGAGAATAGCCAGATCGCCGCAGGGAGTAACCAGGAAGAGAAAAATTCCTCATTCTCCAACTCAGGGTATCATCAACTAGATGAATGTCTTTTTGCCTAGAAAGCCCATCTCCCTCTCCCTCACTCCCCTCCTTTAGCCGGCCTCACAGGAACCACACTCTTCTGAAATTCCAGTTCTCCTAAGAAGCTTTACAAACATCCTAGAAGGAAGATAACCACCCCATTCTAGGATAAAAGGGAACTCAAGTCTCACTCTGCAAGCCCATTACAATCACGTCTTTTCCCTGCAGACAAAAATAATTTATCTCTTGTGATTCTTGCCATACAATATTTATTGTGGCATATTCTTCAGTCGAGAGTGCCTCTAAGTTTATTCAGAATTTAAATTCCCAGGGGACCCTAGGAGGAGAAGCTGGGAAAAGCCTCCCCTCGCAAGCCCTCACAGAGGCCAGGGTAAATGCTCCTTTATTTTCTCTGTTGCGTTGGTAATTCCATTTGCCCTTGGTGAAAGCTACCACCTCCCTTCCCATTCGAGCTGAATCTGCTCTACGGGAATCTTGCTCAATGGCTTTAGATCAAATTTGGAACTTGACTTTAGGTCAGTGGTTTTCAAACTTTGCTGCACAGGAAATCACCTGGGAGTGTAAAAAAAAAAAAAAAAAAGAAATCATGCTGCTTAGTTCACACCCCAAACAAATGGGGGCCAGATATCCATATTTTTTAAAGATCCCTGGGTGCCAGGTACCTGTAGTCCCAGCTACTTGGGAGGCTGAGGCAGGATCACCGGAGCCCAGGAGTTTGAGGCTGTGGTGTGCTATGATCACAATTATGAATAGCACTGAACTCTAGCCTGGCAACACAGCAAGAGCCTGTCTCAAAAAAAAAGGAAAAATCCCCAGGAGATTCTTTGCCGCAGCAACGTCTAGGAGGCACTGCCTGAGCCCTGCATGATTTTCCAACCACAAATGCCTCCTTCCCCATCACAGCACTGACCGGTGAGTGACCTTGACTATGCATTCAGCTCAGTCCTGGTCTCTAGACCACCCAGGCTGAAGGCGTGAGAATCTAAAGGACCTCACACTACTTATGTGATCTCGCAAGTCAGGCTGTGATCACTGCACTTTTCCCACAGATTCATTCCCACTTTAGACACGGGTTCTAGTAATGGAACTCAGTAACAACATTTATGCTGCACTCATAATGACTAGAGGACAGGCTTTCCATACAAAATCCTGTTTAATTATAATAACCCACTTTGCAGATGAGATGGGTTCAATAACAGTCTCAAAGTCACACTGTTGGTAAGTACAGCAGAACCAGGCTTTAAATCTACATCCACAGGCCTCAGAACCTCCTCTCTTCATTACCAGGTGGGATGCCTCTCCTATCCTTGATCCCTGTGACCAAGTGTGGGGTGGGAGGTGACATCCCATAGGACAGGTGCCCTGTGGTTCTCTTTTTTCTGGGCCCTTCTGTTTTTGTTTCCTAGGACTGTCATAGCAAGGCACCACAAACTGGGTGACTTAACACAACAGAAATGTATTCTCTCGCATTTCCAGAGGCTAGAAGTGTGAACTCAAGGCGTCGACAGGCTCTGCTAGAACTCTGAGGGCGAATCTGCTCCCTGCCTCCCTCCTGGCTTCTAGTGGTTGCTGGCAGCCCACAGCATTCCTTGACTTGAACACACATCACACTGGCCTCTGCCTCCATCTTCACGTGGTCTTCCGGGGTCTCTGTGTCTCCACGAGGCCTTTCTATAAGGACACCAACCACTGGATTTAGGGCCCACCCCAATCCAGTATGACTCATCTTAACTAATGACATCTGCAATGACCCTGTTTCCAAACAAGGTCGCATTCTGGGGGAGCACTCCAACCCACTACACCTTCTGAACCCCAGGGACCCCGTTCTGGCTCTGACCAGAGCCCACCACTTGCTGATGACCTGTCACACCTCCGCCACCTAGTGCTTGCCCAGGCTTTAGGGACAGATACAGAAGCTGCCAGCTTCTGCTCTCCTCTGTCCCCTCGGACCCTGTGCTAAGTTCCTCCCAGTATTTTCTAGCTGCTGAATGTATGTTGTTCATCTTGGATCTCTAGGTACAAATGCCCTGGGGGCTGGACTCACACCCCTAGCTCCACTGGCCTAGACACCTGCCTGCGGGCCAGCTGGGAGAAGACATTCTCCACGAAGCCCCTGACATGCCCACCCCATGCTCCCCTTACTATTTAGCGCTGAGATTGATTTTTTCTCTCTCTCTTTCCAGGAAATGGGTATATTGAAGGTAAAGAGCTAGAAAACTTTTTCCAAGAGCTGGAGAAGGCAAGAAAAGGCTCTGGCATGGTAAGCCCAGCCCTGTCTCCCATTGTTTGGGATTTTCCTGACCTATGCCTTTGAGCGTGCTCTGTCCCAGTTATGTATGCCATAAACAGGCCTCATATCGCTGGTCTTGACACAGCATTTTATTTGTAAGGACAAAAAATTAGGCTATCACCTAAGAGTACCCTATCTCAATATCCTTGGGTGTCTGGAATTGGGGGCTATTCATGAATGGACACCAGGGGTTGATGAACCCTCCTGCAAAGCTGAAAAGCTTTATGTCTGTGTGTGCGTGTTAATACAGATGCAGTATTTTTTTCCCTAGGGACAGAGTCCATAGCTGCCCTAAGGTGCTTAGGGGTCATGGTTCCAGATTGGATGCCTAGGAGGTTTCAAGTGCCCTGATTCTAGACCAGAGTTTCTCAATCTTGGCACTGTTGGCATTCGAGGCTGAATAATTTGTTGTGGCGGCTGCCCTGTGCATTGTAGGAGTTTAGTAGCATCCCTGGATCTACCTGTGAGATGCCACTATCATCCTCCTTCAAGCTGTGGCAATCAAAAATGTCTCCAAACATTGCCACATGTCCCCTTGGTGGGAGATTGGGGGCAGAATCGTCCTCAGAAGAGAACCACTGTTCTAGAGCAACGCAGGCTAGAATCCCCAGCAAGGAACTAGAGGAAAATTAAGGATTGCTCTCAGCCAGTATCTGAACCAGACGGCACTGGCTGGCCTCATTCGTGGTGGTGTCACAACCTTCTAAGCCTGCCCAAAGTGACTCCAGATCACTCCCAGCCCCTTAGTGACAGGAATGTTGCTTTCCCTGGTGCCAACATGGCACTACTGAGTTTGCTAAAGGCTGTTGGGGGAGGTATGTGAAATATTGCAAAGCTCAGGTGATTGGAACTAGTCTGCTGTGATTCCCGTGTCTGGTTCTGGAGTGCATGGAGTCAGCCCCACACCCTCCCATCAGCTCCCTCGGGTGCTCTGGAGGTATCTCTACTGTCCCCTGCTGCGTGTCTGTTGGCCAATCCACTGTTTATTTGCAGCTCTTCAGGGAGCAGTTTGGGAGATGAGTCACAAATCCGCCAGTGAGCTCCTGGTTCAAAGCTCGGCGGAATGCCCCAATGAGAAGGAGGTCAAAGTGACGGGCTTAAAGGGTTGGAGGCGATTCATGGGTTTGTTTATCAACAGTTCTCCCATCAACTCCTAGGATAATGAAGCCTGGATCACAGAAAGCACGGGCTTCAGAACTGACTCTGGGATCATGGGCTAGTTGGAGAAATGTGTTTTTATGAAGTGCTTTGCATCTAAAATCCCTCTCTTAGTCATTCCCTTCCTCAGATGTCATCGGGGTGATTTTCAAGTCTGTCAACAATCCCAACTGATGTCATCCAGGACTGGTTCTCAGAGCAGCTGTTATATGGTAGAAAGAATATGGGCCTTGGAAGCAAAAGCCATGAGTTCAAATTCTGGCTATACTCACTGGGTGCCCTCTAGAGAAGTCATCTCGACCTCCATTAGTGTGTCAAATGGAAGGGCTACTAACTTCACAGGAGCTATTGTAAAACTTAAAAAAGATGGCCACATTTGTGACAAGTGCCTGGGATCAGACTATGTACTTTTGTAAATATAAATAAATATTGATAAACAAATAAATATTGACAAATTGATACTAATTCCAAAAGTAAAAAGCAATCAGAGGGATTCAGGAGACTCTCATAAGTGATAGAATTTCCCTTGGCCCAATCCTGGGGAGCACACAATTCATGTGGAAGTCATCAGCTGAGTGACGCAGAAGCATCAGCCATGCCAGGTGGGCTCATCATTGATTAGGGAGAAGGAAGAGCTCCTTAATGCAAATAATTAATCAGCACTATCTCAAATCAGGGGAAGGTTCGAGAGCTTCAAGTCTATATTTAAGATAGGCAGCTGTGGGCCTGAAGGAATGTTTTAAGTTCTTTGCTTTCTAGTAGTCAGAATAATGGGGTGGACTATTTAAATTACCCTTCAGCTACATGACGACCTCCTCCTCATGTTCCTCCTGACATGAAAATCTGGAGTGAAAATAGTGTGGAATTGCCAGTTAGTCTTTAAAGAAGAAAATGAGCAATCCACCTTGCTATAATGAAGTGCTAACCTATTATGGGGCACTGGATTAAGTTCAGTTTGATTACAAGCTGCTTCAGTACAGTGTTGAGGCCTTAGTTCTCACATCTGAGTGATGGGAACAAGTCCAACCCCTTCCTACACAGTTGTAGCTTAATTCATCTCAAAGGCGGCAGGGCATGTTTGATTACGTGGTATGGAGCATGGCCACGTGTCTTTTGAAATTTGTATGACTGGGCCTTGAAGAAGAGATGACTTGATTTGGAGGGGACCTGGAAAGGAAAACAACACAGCTGGGATCAATCAGAGCATCAGCAGAACCTGGTGCTGCACCCACTTATCCAGGATGGAAATGATTTCCAAGCTTGCTGCTCTGAGATCATGGTTCACATGAGATACAGCAGCAAAAATCAGCCCCCTTTGTCTTTCCACAGATGTCAAAGAGTGACAACTTTGGAGAAAAGATGAAGGAGTTCATGCAGAAGTATGATAAAAACTCGGATGGGAAAATCGAGATGGCAGAGGTAAGCCATGCCTCGATGGTTAAGAGCTGTGTGGGAGGGGCCCTGGGTCCCTGTGCCTCTCCCAGGCATGAGCATCCTGCTGAGAACTGGAGTGAGGTGGGGGCCTCAAAGCTCCTGCACCCCCAGCACTTGGGCTGACCAAAGAGAATAGCAGGGGCTTTTCTTGTGTGTCACCCAAGGAAGGAGGAAGCGACAAACAATGACCAAAGATAGGGGTGAAGACCTTAAATGCCCACAGGGGCCAACAGGTATAAGTGGCAAGCCTAGCTGAAGACACTAGGGAGGCTGAAGACAGGTGAACAAGAGACTCCATGCCCCACCTAAAGACATCCAAAGGATAATTTGTAAAAGTTACATACATAATTCATACACATATAATCTATACATTTATAATTCACATCAGTAATTTACATAAACATGATTTGCATATAACAATTTACACATATCCCTATATCCATATATACATTCATATATGCACACATATATACATACACACATACATTCACACATACTCATATACAGGTGCATGTTAAACACCTCTGGTAATCAGTGACCACGGTCAAGGGCTCAAGAGTGCTGGCTGGACTCCGTGGCCCATGTCTATAATCCCAGCACTTTGGGAGACTGAGGCGGAGGACCCTTGAGGCCAGGAGTTTGAGACCAGCCTGCGCAGTATAACAAGACCCCATCTTGACAAACCATATGAATAAATAAATAAATAAATAAATAAATAAGAATGATGATGGTGGTATTAGGGCAGAGCTCCACCCAGGGTATATCGTTGGGATGCTACCTTAGGTTGGGTGCTTGAGACAGAGATTTGAATGGAAGTGGCTTACTGAGGCAGAACTCTCTAGAAAAGGGCAGCAGGAAAGGGCAGGGGATGGTGCTGTGCAAGGATGTGATCTCAACTGGAGCCTTGCCTTGGCTAGGCTTACAGGGACTCCGGAGTGTGGACTGTGCCACAGAGTGGGTCCCACCTTGAGGCAAGGGGGCTGATCTGTTGTGCCCCTGTGTCAATCAGTCATTTGGATGCAGGCTGCCCCTCTTTGGGCAAGGAGGAGACCTGTGGAACTTCCCGAGCAGGGCAGCTCTGGTCTGACTGAGGGCAGTTCTCGTGCAGGGGCAGGGGTGAGCTATTAGCAGTCTGACTTCATAGCAGCTGAGGGATGGCCACCAGCCTAGTTACAGAGGAGCAGGGAGAGGCACCAAGAGTGGCCACTGTAGATGCCCATGCTGACATAAGAGGGCTTAAACCAAGGGTTGGCAGACTTCTTCTCTAAAACTACAGATAAGGGTGTGTTCGGGTTTGTGGGCCATCCAGTCTCTGCCACAGCTCTTCAGCTCTGCCACTGTAGCACAAAAGCAGCCATGGGTGTTATGTCAATGAGTGGGTGTGGCCACGTTTTATAAAACTTTACAAACAACTTCTGGGCCATACTTGGCCTGAGGTCCATAGCTTACCATGAGAGGCTTCTAAAAGAAAGGCCAGGGGTGGGGTCGGTTCCAGGTGGAAGTCAGGGCTCCTGCTCTGCTCCCTGCAGTTCTCTTGGTTCTGTTCTCTGCCCTCAAAATACCTTCATCCTCAGGTTGTTAGCAAGATGGCCACCATAGCACGGCCGTAGGCATCACATCCACATACACCCACATACATCCACATACACCCACATACATCCACATTCAACCACATGCAT
>NC_045450.1:57797165-57805190 GCF_002776525.5 Piliocolobus tephrosceles | reverse complement strand
ATACATCCACATACACCCACATACATCCACATTCAACCACATGCATCTACATACATCCACATTCAACCACATGCATCCACATACAATCACATACACCCACATACATCCACATGCAACCATATACATCCACATGCACCCACATGTACCCACATACAACCACATGCACCCACGTACAACCACATCCAACTACTTATATCCACATACATCCATAGACAACCACTGTCCAGCTGCAGAAAGGGCCCTTCTTAAGTGCAAGGAAATGTTCCCAGAAGTACCCACAGCAGCCCTTCCCCGACATTTCATTGGTCAAAACTGGGTTACGTGCCTACTTGTAAGCCAATCACTGGCAAGAATGGGAGGCTCACACTTCACCAACGTAGACTCATCAGGATTGGCCTGTGACAGAAGCAGACAAGGCTGGTTGGGTGGGCAGCCAGCAGTGCTTACTGCAAGAGGGTACCTGCATTTTTCAAAAATCGAATTGTTGCAGTATCAATTTACATACAATAACTGCATCAATTTGAAGTGTAAAATTCCTTGAGTTTAGATTTTAGGCCATAAAATCTAGCCTGGTGCAGGCCCTCTTACCCCAGGCAACCACCCATCTACTTAGATTAGTTCTCATTTTTCAGAATTGTACATACATGGAATCATCTATTAAGTATTTGTTTGAGTCTGGGTGCTTGCATTTTAAAGTAGCACCATTTCATCCCCTAAGGTTGGGGTGACTCAAAAGCACCTCTCTGAACATCCTTCTTTCCCTTTGAAGGACTGCCAGCACTCGTTCTCAAAGAAGGAAGCAAAATGCAGTTCCCACACTGCCTCGCCACTGGCCCTTTCCATCCTTCTTAGGGGAAAGTCTGCTCTGCTCGCTGGCAAGTCCCTCCGTAACGTTAGTGTCGCTCTCTGTATCTTCACAGCTGGCGCAGATCCTGCCAACCGAAGAGAACTTCCTTCTGTGCTTCAGGCAGCACGTGGGCTCCAGCGCCGAGTTTATGGAGGTGAGGTCAAGGCACCACCTTCTTTCTAAGCACTGGGACCTGCCTTCCTCCTGTGTTCAGAGCCAGGCCCACCCTCCTGCCTGGTAATGGTCCCTGGGAGATGCTAAACCCCTTAGAACTCTGCTACTCAAAATATGGTCTGTGGACCAGCAGCATCAGTATCATCTGTGTGCCTGTTAGAAAAGGAGAAAGGGGCCAGGAATGGTGGCTCACGCTGTAATCCCAGCACTTTGGGAGGCTGAGGCAGGCGGATCACCTGAGGTCAGGAGTTTGAGACCAGCCTGGCCAACATAGCAAAACCCCATCTCTACCAAAATACAAAAAAGTTAGCCTGGCGTGGTGGCAGGCACCTGTAATCCCAGCTATTCAGGAGGCTGAGGCAGGAGAATCACTTGAACTTGGGAGGCAGAGGTTGCAGTGAGCCGAGATTGCACAACTGCACTCTTAGCCTGAAGAAAGAAAGAAAGGGTGAAAGGCCTGTAATCCCTACTCAAGGAGGCGAAGGCAGGAGGATCTTTTGAGGCCAGGGGTTCAAGACCAGCCTGGGCAACATAGTGAGACCTTGTCTCTACAAAAATAAAAAGCTGCCATAGTGAACAGGATTGAAAAAAAAAAAAAGATAAAAAACTTAGTGGGATATGGTGGTGCACACCTGTAGTCCCAGCTTCTCAGGAAGGCTAAGGCAGGAAGAGCAGAAGTTCGAGGCTGAAGATCACACCACTGCCCTCCAGGCTGGGCCACAGAGCAAGACCCTATCTCAAAGAAAAAACAAAAAAATAAAAGGCAGACAGACTCCCTGACCCAGTGAGTCAGAAGCTCTGTTTTAACAAGATTCCCAGGTGATGCATATGCACATTAAAATGTAGGGAATAAGATGAGAAGTAAGCTTGGGCCAAGTATGCGTGAGAAATACTGTGTACATGCATCTCTCGTTTGGGGATTTGTTGTGGTCATTTGCATATTACAGGCTCTGAGAAATCAAGCAATAAAGAAAACTGTGCCACTCGGTTTGGCTCCAGGATCTCATGCCACTCAATAATAATGTGTCTCTCCAAGTCAGAGTTCCAAGAAGCAAGCTTGGGAAAGATGGACTTGTGTACGATTCTATAGCTAGAAAAGTCCAGTGAGGATTCTAGTTTCTGGTATCTTTCACGTTTCATCTTTGACTATGATAAGGTTTCGGTTTTTCTTTTTAAAATTAGCATTCCCGGCTGGGCACTGTGCCCCGTGCCTGTAATCCCAGCACTTCGGGAGACCAAAGCAAGTGAATCACTTGAGGTCAGGAGTTTGAGGCCAGCCCAGGCAACTTGGAAAAACCCCATCTTTACTACAAATACAAAAATTAGCTGGACATGGTGGTGCATGCCTGTAATCCCAGCTACTCAGGAGGCTGAGGCAGGAGAATCACTTGAACCAGGCAGGCAGAGGTTGCAGTGAGCCGAGATGGCGCCACTGCACTCCAGCCTGGGTGACAAAGACTCTGTCTCATAAATAAATAAATAAATAAATAAATAAATAAATAAATAAATAAATAAATAAAATTAGCATTCCCCTCTTAGCAATATAATTTCCTTAAGATCTTCATGTAAAATATGATGTTCAAACTCATGTCTCTCGAGTAATATTCACCTGATAAATGGAACCATATGAAATTGCTGATATTTAACGATTTTTTACTTACAAAATGTGGAAATTCTATGTAGTTCAACCAAATATATTACTAATCCTGATGTCCAGCAAACTGCCAATTATTTCTTGCTCTCCTTCTGGGACTCTGCACTCTAACCCTTCAGTATATGCAACCCTCAGAGATTCAACCCGTACCCACCTCACGAACTGCCTGTTCTGATAAATAAGGACTGGCCTTCAACGTGACTCTCCTTGCCATTCATCGGGGTTAAATCCATTTCCAGCCACCGGTAATCCCTTCTCCGTGATCCACTGCCTGTAACAACTGGAAAGCTGGCCCAGAAACTTGCTTGTAGCAAGCTCCCCTCCTGGGCAGACAGTCAGTGAGAAAGAACCAGTTCTCAGGGTAGAAGAGTCATTTTTTAAGTGACAGCTTGCCTGAGCATCAGAGATGGATTTAATTTTATGGTGCTTTAAAAGATTTTTCTCCAGTTTTTTCAAGATGGCAAGATTCCACAAGCTGATAATTGACATTCTGGCTTCTGTTCTTAGTCCTTCGCTAGCCTGCCTGGGAGAAAAAAAGTTCTGTGCATCCTTATAACTTGTCAGGGTGTTGCTTTTGTATCAAGTTTTCCAACTATAGAAAAGGGAGCATCATGCCTGACTCCTTTCCTGATAGAGAGACAGCCAAAAATTGGCCTCTATTCCACCTCTGGTCTGGAAACAGGGATGGGGCAGCTTGTAGGTGGGCAGGGAGGCTCACAGAGGAGCTAAAAGCATCTCCCCGGACCCTTTTCTCTTTCTCAAAACCATTAGTGGCTTCTCTCTGTGTAACTGACAGGATTTCTTCCTTCCTTCCTTTTTTTTTTTTTTTTTTTTTTTTGAGACAGAGTTTCGCTCTTATTGCACAGGCTGGAGTGCAATGGCGCGATCTCGGCTCACTGCAACTTCCACCTCCCGGGTTCCCACGATTCTCCTGCCTCAGCCTCCGGCAGAGCCAGGATTACAGGCATGCACCACCATACCCGGCTAATTTTGTCTTTTTAGTAGAGACGGGGTTTCCCATGCTGGTCAGGTTGGTCTCAAACTCCCGACCTCAGGTGATCTGCCAACCTCGGTCTCCCAAAGTGCTGGGATTACAGGCGTGAGCCGCCATGCCCAGCCTCAGGATTTCATATTCTTACATGCATTTGTCCTTCTAAGCCCCAGCATAACTGCAGAGGAGACATGCCTGCCAAGGTTTCTGGGACCCCACCCTCCCACAGTACTGTCCCACTGTCCCCTCCTGCGGTCTGTTCCATTTTTACCAGCCGGAAGCCTGAAATGGTCCCTCAGTAGCCCTGAAAGGCTTGTGCTCTCAGGTAGCTCCCATCCCAGCACTCAGCACAACTTCTAATTTTAGGGATGCCTCGGTATTTCTTTGAGATTTCACAAAGCCCAGGTCTCTTGAACTCTTTTCCTTGAATGAGAAGAGAAAGGACACACTGATGATGATGAGCAAAGTGCTGGATGGGGAGAGAAGGCAGGCGGGGGAGCCCAGAGCTGGCATCCTGTGGGGGTGCATGGTCGGGAGTGGACCCGCTGGCAAGATGGCTTGGAAAAGCAGCCACTGGTGCTTTGCTCTGTCCAGGGACTGGGGTTCCTTCAGGTTACTGCCCTTTTAGGCAACTTGGAGGGGGTGTCTTCCTCTTCTCAGTAAAGACTCAGCTTAGACGAACTAAACTCTAATGCACTAAGTGCCTGAGGGTTGTTGGTGAAGTCATATTTGGAAATCCTCACATATCTTTTAGTACCTTTTCAAGGGCAGACTTTCTGGCCATGGAAAGGAGTATTTCAAAGAGTCTAAGGCATTTTTCTGCAGGGAAAAGACACTCTTGTAATCAAATACCATCTACCTGAGTTGCATGTAGTACAAATCTACCCTTTTCTTGGGATTTGCTCCTGTCTTGTAACAACAACAACAACAAAAAAATCAGGACCAAAATTTCTGAGCCCTGTCACCATAAAAATTATATAACCTTGTTTGCTGATGTTTAAAAAGATACCTTTTCCGTAAAATATAACTAAACTCTAAATGTCCATAAACTCTAACATTCCTGACAATAAAAGGGGCACATGCGGTGGAGAAGTCGGGGAGGCAGGGGATAAGCTGTAGGAGAAGGATTAGTGGTTACTGACTCTCAGAAAATCAGTTGTTGCTGGTCTTCAGGTGTGCAGTTTGGAGCTGGGGGAGAAGGGAAGAAAAGTCAGGGGAGCAAAACTTGAAAGAGAATCTAGGAGAAAGAGAATCATGGTGGCTCATGCCTGTAATCTCAACACTACGGGAAGCTAAGGTAGGAGGATCACTTGAACTTAGGAGTTTGGAGATCAGTCTGGGCAACATAGTGAGACCCCATCTCTACAAAAACATAAAAAATTAGCTGGGTGTGGTGGTGCATGCCTGTAGTCCCAGGCACTTGGGAGGTTAAGCTGGGAGGATCACTTGAGCTTGGGAGGTAGAGGCTACAGTAAGCTCTGGATGCCACTGCACCATAGCCTGGGTGACAGAGTGAGACCCTGTCTCAAAAAAAGAAGAGGAAGAAGAAGAACAACAAGAAGAAGAAGGAGTAGGAGGAGGAGGAGGAGATGGGGAGGAGGAGAGGGGGAGAAAGAAAAAAGAAAGAAAGGAAAGGAAAGAAAGAAAGAAAAAAGAAAGAAAAAGAAAGAAAGAAAGAAAAAGAAAGAGAAAAAGAAAAGAAAGAAAAAGGAAGGAAGGAGGGAAGGAAAGAAGGGAGGGAGGGAGGAGAAAAAAGTATCTTAGGAATATGTGGGGCGCCAAACAGACCAAAGATTTAGGGGAACATGGTTCTCCAGGCATCTTTGCCACAGATGTGGGCAGTCCCCTCCCCTGCACCACTGCCCCTCCTGTGGCTCTCCCTCCTCTCCACCAGATGACTTGGTAAAAGGCAGGGATGTCACAGCAGTTGTTTACAGGACCATTGAATGAGTTACTTATTGCTGTGTAATAAACTACCCCTAAAACTTAGCAGCCTGAAGCAACAAACATTGATTACATCCCACTTTCTATGGTCAGGAATTTGGAAACAGCTTAGCCGCGTGGTTCTGGCTCAGGCGCTCATGAGATCACCATCGAGATACTTCCCCTCATTTCCTTCTCTGTGACCTTGAAGGGTCTGGGCTACATCATCTCCATGTCTCCATCCCCTTCCGATATTCTTGAAGATCAAGACCCTGGCTGGCCCATTAAAGGGGAATGGAAGGCAGGCAGGTAGATTTTGATACGTCTTTGCAAGGAGTTTGACATTCCCATTGTTGCAGGCTTGGCGAAAGTACGACACAGACAGGAGTGGCTACATCGAAGCCAATGAGCTCAAGGTAGGATGGGCCTTGGGGAGGGTGTGAGGCCAGAGAGGCGGTGGGCTTAAGGCACCTGGGGAGGGAGGAGATGCTGGATGAGGGGCATGGGTTTGCGGGCTGCTTAGGAATACTCAGACCTGGCACTGAATTGTTGAACTTGTTTAGAGAAGTCAGGAAATCGGTAACATAGAGCCGCCAGGCTGTAGAGTTCAACCAAACCCAGCTCTTCTGCACCTCCATGCTCAGGACAGGTGTCCTCCAGGCAATTCCAGAAGATTGGCCTCTGGCTCCTAGGTTCTCCTCCAAATTCCTCTATCACCCGGTGATTCCCCAGGCACTGCTTAGCTCCATATACTGGGCTCCGAGGAGGCAGAGCTAATCTCTAGCGCCTATTCTGTGGGGCAGGATTGCACCACCAGCTATTAAAGCCTTTGAAGTCACTCCCCAAGAGTTAAGAATTATAAGGGCCCTGAGTCATAGAACTGGTAGACCTGAAAACACACACACACACACACACATTGAGAGACTGTCTGAATGAGCAAGTAAGGAAATGAATGAGGGACTGAATGCATGAGTCAGGAGTACTAAAGAGATCTTTTGTGTTGCAGGGATTCCTGTCAGACCTGCTGAAGAAGGCAAACCGGCCGTATGATGAGCCCAAGCTCCAGGAATACACCCAAACCATAGTGAGTGGACAGAAGTGTCCCTCTCCCTCAGGGTGCAGGACTTGGGCCCCAAGCCACTGGGGCTCTGGTGTGCAGGGTCTCTGTTTGATGATTCTTCAGGCCCAGGGGAAGTGATTCACAGTGGCAGCTGGCAAAAAGGGATGCTAGTTTGTGGCTTCACACACCCTTTGAGGTCCTGGGTGTGAGCTGACTCGTGGGCCAATGTGAGCGTCTGTCTCCATGGCAACCTTTGCAGCTCCAGGAGAGGATGATCTTGGAGAGAGTGGGCCTTTAGTGCTGGCCTGCTGTACCCCAGAGGCCCCTGTCCCTGAGGAGGGGAAAGATGAGCAGTGAAAGAGTCCCTGTGGTTCCCCCCATGGGACCCCCGTGACTGATTTAGGCCATGTTGGTCCTTGGCCCCCAGGGACCTCAGAGGAAGCATGAGCAGGTGCTACCTGTCCTCCTTCCTGTCCTCTCCAGTAGAAGGGGATGTCAGGTCAGAGAAATTCACAGCAAATAACCCAGGCACCTCTTTCTGTCCCCAACAGCTACGGATGTTTGACTTGAACGGGGATGGCAAATTGGGCCTCTCAGAGATGTCCCGGTAAGCACCTCACCGCCGGGGTGATACTGACTCCCGCAGGTCATTCCTGTGCTACCATCCATCGCTGAGATCCATGGGTGGGAAAGTGACAGGTGTGGGTGTCAAGAAGCTCAAGACAAAGCGAGACAGAATTGTGACCGTTGACACCTCACCTTGTCTGTCTCCCTCATTTTTGAACTTCCCCGATTCCTTATTATGTATGAAGTGCTCAGAAATCGTTTCTGTAACTGCAGGCGCGGCCTCTGCCTTCCCCCCTCCCGCTTGCCCTTGCCTGTGCAGTCTCCTCACCTCTGCTCTAACATTTTCTCCCCAGACTCTTGCCTGTCCAGGAAAACTTCCTGCTTAAATTTCAGGTAAAACTTTGCTTTCCTTTCTTCCCCCTTCCCTCATCCCTCTGAGCCTGGCCCTGCACCCTCCTTTCCCCAGTGCACCACACACTACACACTATACACACACCACACACACACAAAACACACCACACATACAACACACACAGATCACACACACAGACTACACACCACACACACACAAAACACACAACACACAACAGACCACACACACGTAGTCCACACACACAACATACACATCACACACACACACACCACACACATACACAGAGACATCACACACACATCACACAGAGACCACACACCACACACATCACAGCACACACCACACACATACACAGACACATCACACAGCACACAGAGACCACACACCACAAACACATCACACACACACCACAGACCATATACGACACACACAACAC
>NC_045450.1:57790314-57797065 GCF_002776525.5 Piliocolobus tephrosceles | reverse complement strand
CACACCACACATCACACATCTCACACACACACCACACACACCAACCACACATACACACAACACATAATCACATACACACCACACTACACACACATCACACCACACGAAACACATACTACCCACACACACCATACCACACACACCGCACATACACACAACACATATAACCCCATACACCACACCATACACACCACACACAAACACAAACACCACACGCATACCACACACCACACATACCATACACATCACACACACCATACACACACTACACACCACACACCACAGACACACACCACACAATCATAGACACCACACACACATCACACACCACACATCACACATATACACAAACCACACACACACCACAAACACCACACACACACCATACTACACACACGACACACACACCACACACATACACACACACACACACACACACACACACACACAACCACTGCGCTTCTGCTTCTGTCTTTAATACCCTGGTTCTTGCAGGGCATGAAGCTGACCTCAGAGGAGTTTAATGCGATCTTCACGTTTTATGACAAGGTAAGAGGGGGAGTCGGCATGGGAGGGAAATTCATAAGCCCATCAGCCTGGCCAGAAGGGCTCAGCTGCATCCACGGGAAGAGACAGCTTTCCAGGGGCAGCCTGGGCCGTGTGGTTTCTTCCTGCCGCATCTTCTGCTGTATTAGAAGGCAAATGTCATTCTCCAACTGGTGGCCTATGGAGCCCAAGGGGTTGGTTTCTGCAGAATGCAGCCAAGAATCGTTGGGAGAAGAGGACTGTGCTTAGAACTAGGGTGTTACCACGCTGTCAGGAGCCAAAGGCAAGAGACACCCAAAACTGCCCTGGTGCCAGATCACAATCCTGCCCAGGGCCAGGTCTTTCTCTGGGAAGTTGGAAGTTGGATGACCTCTATACCCACCCCTTCCTTGGCTGTCCCCTGCCCACATGACTCCAGTGGTCTTCTTCATAACCAAAGTATTGGAGGTAAACTTTAAACAGCCCCCGGACTCAGGGAGTTAACCACATGCTTCTTGAACCTCACTTGTATTTTCAATGCAGATGAAAAGCACCACGATGAAAGGCTACCCAAAGCTTGCGCCCACTGCCACCTTCCTGCCATGACTGGTCAAGGCAGAAGGGATGCATTATTTTGTCATTACACGATCTGAACACCCCCTTTTGCACAGAGTAATGGAGAGGCTAAACTCAGACATCCCTGCAATGGGTCGGGACAGTAGGGGCCCAGGCTTGAGAGCTCTGGGTTGACTCTGCTCTCATCCCCAGGACGGAAGCGGCTACATTGATGAGCATGAGCTGGATGCCCTTTTGAAGGATCTGTATGAGAAAAACAAAAAGGTGAGCAGCTGGGCCTGAGGCCTGGCCACCGTCCCCAGGGCATGGGAGAGGCTTCTGCGGGAAAAGAGGGGAGAGGTGCCTGGTTCTGCTCTCTGCTCCCCTCTGTTCTGCCACAGCAAGGCAATAGCCATTTTGTGGGTTTGCTTTAGGTTTTTTAATTTCTGGTTGGTTGGTTGATTGATGTTTCTCTTTAAAATTTAATTGTGGCAAAAAACACAGGACAGAAAGCTTACCATCTTCACATCTTTAGTGCACAGTCCAGTGGCATTGAACACATTCATAATATTGCACATGCATGGCCACCTTCTCATCCTGCAACGCCAAAACCTGTACCCATTAAAAAATAACTCTCCATTCCCCTGTCCCCCATCTCCTGCCAACCACTCTACTTTCTGCCTCTGTAAATTTGACTGCTGTAGGTACCTCATGTAAAGAAAATCGTATCATCTTTCTGTGCCTATTTCACTTTGCATAATGTCCTTGCAGGCTTATCCATGTTGTGGCATGTGTCAGAATTCCCTTCCTTTTTAAAGCTGAATAATGCTGCATCGTATAAATATACCACATTTTGTTTACCCATTCTCCTCTGTGGACGCTTAGGTCGCACCCATCTGCTGACTGTTGTGGGGCATGCTACTGTGAGGCCATGACTGTGTTGATGTGTGAAAGTGTTAGCCAGATTGCCAACCAAAAAAACACTTTCCACCCAAAGAGAGATTTTGGAGGACAGGGACCAGTGAGAGGGGAAGGGCTAGTCTGGATTGATGAACTGCAGAATCAGGAGCTGGGGGAGGGGTTAAAAGGAGCCACTGAGGAGTTTGTTCCTCTCAAAGAAAAGGTAAAGAAGTGAACTCCATTATTTTGCCTGATGTCGCCTCTTGGGAATACCCCGGGAGACCCTCCTGTGGGCTCAGTTTGGTCCCTGGGTGGAGGAGTCAGGTGGAATGGCAGCCAGGAGCCAAAACTTTGCACCTGTCTTCCTTCACCACCTGGAAAAAGTCTTTCTCTGAGCAAATGGTTTTGCAGCTTTCTTTAATTAGATAATGAAAGCTCCACAATTCCTTGAGTTGTCTCACCACCTTGGTTGACAAGCAAGAGCTAAATTTAATACTCAATTTCAGGAAAAAATTATCTGCAGCCTCTGAGTCTGTTTATTTCTCTTTCCAAGTGCTTTCTGATCTCTTTGTCTTAAATATCATCTTTCATTTGTTTCATCTTTTTTATTTAAATGTTACCTGCAATAACTCTTGAAAGAGGCAGAAAATAAATGATAAGGAAGCAAATACTTCCCGGGAAGAAGGAAGTACTCACCAGGTGTTTGAACTCGGCAAACTTTTTCTTGGCACTAAATTCTAGGAGAAAATTATGTGTGTGTCCTGATGCATCCAAGGAATGTTGGGTACCATAGTGGAAAATATCTTTACATGTAATTGTATGAATGAGGCATAGTTTGTCTTCATGAGACTCTGCCTTATACGTGAGATGGATAAACCCTGAAGACATGCATTAAATCTCAGAGTGACCTGAATTTCCTGGTCATCAACTCACTCAGCTCTTCCTTGGTTCACACAAAGGACAGCTTGTGGTGCTGCACAGCTTGACTTCAGGTATGGAAACAAAAGATGCTGCTATTGGGATTCAGAAGCCACTCTGAGGGTCAGAGAGCAAGAATATTAACAAAGCTATTTACCTGAGAGCCTTCCACCTGTACCAAGTTTCAGACTTGGCGCCTGAGGATTGAGACAGTGAATGAGTAGAAAGAGAGAGCTGCATGACTCTAAATCACAGCACCTGTGCTGGAAGGGAAGGGCCATTTTTTTGTAAACCCACATAGATGCTCGCATTCCATTTGGATGGTGCCTGCATGGAGTGTGATAAGGGTTTCTGAGCAGATTAATGTTTGAGGCACCTGGAGGGGACAAGCTGATGGGATTGAACTTCAGTATTTCTTAGCACTCCTGAGGCCATGGCAACTTGCTAGAGCCTTCCCCAGCTTTAAGTGAAACTTATAGGAAGGAAGCAGCCCCTCCCCCCATGCTGCTAAGTCTCTCGCTGCCACAGTTCACTGTGGAAGTTGTCCCAAGCTTGGGGTTGATAGATGAGGCCCAACCCTTCCTTGGCTCCTGATTAAGTGGCAGATATCTCAGGTGCACACCAGTGTTATGTGACATTTCCAAGAACATCACAACTTAGGGAAAATGCCTCTCAAAGCTAGACATGCTTGCAAAGTGCCCTTGGGTTTTCATGGCACCAAATCAGAAATTAATGACATATAAAGAGAAGTCCTGGCACAATGGGAAAAAAAGACTGGCCTTCAAGCCCTGAGAAAGAGGTGACAGAATAGTGCATAGTGAATCATTAGACTTCAGGGCTCATGATTAGATGACAGATATGCATGATTAGATTACAGATATTCATGAGCATGACTGTACCTCACTTTTCTTATTAGCAGGATGGAGATAATGACCCATCAGCCTAGAAGGGAAAAAAAATTTAAGTATCTGCCAACATTTTCAGTACAAAAGAATAAAAGTAAGAAGAACTGGGTGTAGTGGCACCCACCTATAGTCCTAGCTACTTGGAAGGCTGAGGCAAAAGGATCGCCTGAGCCCAGGAGGTCAAGGATGCGGTGAGCTGTGATCACACCATTGCATTCCAGCCTGGGTGACAAGAGGAAGACCTTGTCTAAAAAAAAATTTTTTTTAAAATAAGTAAATAAAAAGGGATGGAGTGGGGGAGGAGAAGAAGTAAAGAAGGAAAGAAAGAAAAGGTTGTTTATGTGATTTTCCAGTGTTGATGATGACCTTGCTATATTTCAGACCCACTGGTTATTTGTATCCGAAGCAATGATTGTAAAGCATGGATTTAACATCAGGTATATCAGGTGTCGGTATTTAATATGGGTCTCCATTTATATGAGACAATGGGCATATGTTCAAGGCTCACCTGTCTCATTGGCCCCTAAACACCACAAGAAGCCAGTGAACAAGAAGGAGGCTAGCAAGCTTTATTGTTGGAGAAGCTGGGATTTAGAATTTGTTGCTTAAATAGTGGCTGGGTGCAGTGGTTCACACCTGTAATCACAGCACTTTGGGAGGTGGAGGCAGGAGGATCACCCGAGGTCAGGAGTTCGAAACTAGCCTGGCCGACATGGCGAAACCTCATCTCTACTAAAAAAAAAAAAAGAAGAAGAAAAGAAAAGAAAAGAAAATGCGAACATTAGCTGGGCATGGTGGCAGGTGCCTGTAATCCCAGCTACTCGGGAGGCTGAGGCAGGAGAATCTCTTGAACCTGGGAGGCAGAGGTTGCAGTGAGCCAAGATCGCGTCACTTCGCTACAGTCTGGGCCATAGAGGAAGACTCTGTCAAAAAAAAAAAAAAAAAAAAAAAAAAAAGAATTCCTTGCTTAAATAGATGAGACTTAGGTAAGAGTGCTCCAGGAGGCTGGAAGGCAAGACCAGGGAGCTTTCCTGGCATTCTCTTCATCACCAGCAGGGAGCCAGATTGGCCTTGAGTTAACAGAGGCCCAATGAGGTCGAGGAATATATACAAGTTATACATAGATCATGACTGTCACAATAGCTACCTTTTATTTTTCAAGTGCTTGCTGATGTGGCTTATATTCATTCCCTCATATAATCATTACAACACCTCAATGAGGCATGATCTTTTAGTGTACCCATTTTACAGGTGAGGCAGCTGAGTCTCAGGAAGGTTGACTACCTTCCCCAAAGCAGTGCAGCCAGTAAGTGAACGAGAGGCTTTAACCTCCGTCTGTCTGACTCCAAAATCTGTGCTTTGCATTCATCTAAGCCACTTATCCTGGGATGAGATGAGGGAAAGTTGCGGGTGTTTGTTTGTGAATGCGGATGTGGGCTCCTTGGGTCGGGGCCATCCCCTGAACCTGATCTTACCCTCTCCCTGTATCTCCTAGGAAATGAATATTCAACAGCTCACTAACTACAGAAAGAGCGTCATGTCCTTGGCGGAGGCGGGGAAGCTCTACCGCAAGGACCTGGAGATTGTGCTCTGCAGCGAGCCCCCCATGTAAAGTGGGGATGGGGGCTGCTTCTCCACCTCCCCCAAACCCTGCTCCTGCTGCCCTGATGCCTCTACCCAGACCCAGAGACCGTGAGCGCCCCACCCCCACCCCTGCAGCCTGTACACACCTGCCTGCAGAGCAGGAAACGAGAAATGGAGGGTGGGCCGCTGGGGGGCCATCCTGAGCCCCCTGCACCCACCCCTGCCCAGGCAGACTACTCTGCCTCAGTGGATCACACACACAGAAGGTGATGGGGGCGTGGGTGGAGGGTCCCTAATTCTCTTCGCTGTGATGCATGAGCTCCCTCGCTGTATGATTTAGGCTTCTATGTCCAACAGAGTGGACTCTTCCCTCTCGCTCCCCTCTGCCGGTCCCCCATGCCACCACCCATCCCAAACTTCCAGGTTCCATCCGCCACTTTGCTAATGGTGTAGCTGTCCTTTCAGAACGCCTGTGTGTGGAGGGCGCCCGCCCTTTCCTTGCCTTCTTTACTTGGCGTGCTCCTTTTCTCTTTGGGTTTCTTGTTTACCAAAGAAGAGTTTACAGACAATAAAATGGAAAGGTTCTGCTGTGGAAGCTTACCCAGTCCTGTCTCGTGGTCAGCTTCTCTCTGCAGCTAGCAGCTCTGCTTGACAAAGGGAGGGCCTATTCTCACATGGGTGGAGGAGGGTAATGGGACCCACCTAAGTGGGGCATAGGACTCTCAAGACTCTGGCTTTCACTCACCATTCATTGCCTGTCTCTTCACCAACCTGAGTCACTTCTTTGTTTCATGTTTGTTTCTGTATCTCTGAGATTATAACATAACTTACAAGTTCATGGAAGTCTTACTAAGGGTAGTATTAGTACTGGGCTCAACAGTTGACCTGGAGTATCTTTCTTAATCCTTTGAGAGAGGTGCTGTGATTGTCTCCACTGTCCAGGCAAGAAAACTGAAGATTAAAAAGGTTTTGGGCCTGGCGTGGTGGTTCATGCCTGTAATTCCAACACTTTGGGTGGCCAAGGTGGGCGGATCACCTGAGGTCAAGAGTTCAAGACCAGTTTGGCCAACATGGTGAATCTCCATCTCTACTAAAAATACAAAAATTAGGCCAGGTGTGCTGGCTCACACCTGCAATCCCAGCACTTTGGGAGGCTGAGGCGGGCGGATCACCAGGTCAGGTGATCGAGACCATCCTGGCTAACACAGTGAAACCTTGTCTCTACTAAAAATACAAAAAATTAGCCGGGCGTGGTGGCAGGTGCCTGTAGTCCCAGCTACTCAGGAGGCTGAGGCAGGAGAATAGCGTAAATCCGGGAGGCGGAGCTTGCAGCGAGCCGAGATCGTGCCACTGCACTCCAGCCT
>NC_045450.1:57749696-57790214 GCF_002776525.5 Piliocolobus tephrosceles | reverse complement strand
TAATCCCAGCTACTTGGGAGGCTGAGGCATGAGAATCACTTGAACCCGGGAGGCAGAGGTTGCAGTGAGCCAAGATTGCACCACTGCACTGCAGCCTGGGCAACAGACTGAGACTCTGTCTCAAAAAGTAATTTAAAAAAATAGATAAGTAAGTCAATATATAAATAAAAAGGTTTAGTAATGAACCCTGGCCAGTTGGGGTAGAGCCAGGGTATGACTCCAGCAGATTGGATCCACTTTATACCAACAGGGTCCCTACCACTGGGACTAGGTGATTTCCACCAAGCAAGAAGGACCTCCAGCCAGAAGCTCTAGAGCACCAGAACTTAACTTCTCCTCCTCAAAGTGCAAGTTACCCAACACCCGATCGCATGCCTCCTGGGGTAGGGCCAGTTTGGGTCCACAGAGCTCTTAGATCCTAGAATAGAGAGATGACTGATTTTTTTTCATGCTGTCACATATTGATTGTCTACAAGACATATTTTAACAACACTACCTCATTTAATCCCACAACAGTCCTACAAGATGGATACTATTTTCAGATAAAGAAACTAAGGCTCAAAGACATTAGGGGATGGGGTCGGGGGAAATTAGGGACTCAAATTTATTTGCCTCCCTCATGTCTCAGGGCCCCACGCTTCCCTCACTGGCACCCTTACCTTGGGGTAGGAGCTTTGCCTCTGCAAATTTGCAGCCCTTGTCAGTTCAGCCATATCTGCCCTTGGACCACAGGAGACGAGGAACTCCTTCCAGGTCATCCTAGAGGTCTTCTTAATCTTCATGTATGCTCTTAATTGTATATTTGTAGTTTTAAAAATTCTCAGTTGGTCAAGGTAGCTCACATCTGCAATCCCGGCACTTTGGGAGACCAAGGCGGGTGGAGGGCTTGAGCTCAGGAGTTCGAGAACAGCCTGGGCAACATAGTGAAACCCCATCTCTACAAAATATACAAAACATCAGCTGGGCATGATGGCATGTAAATGTGCTCCCAGCGACTCGGGAGGCTGAGAGTGGGAGGACTGCTTGACCTGGGAGGTGGAGGCGCTGCAGTGAGCCAACATCACGCCATTGTACTCAGCCTGAGTGACAGAGTGAGACCTTGTTTCAAAAAATAATATTTTTCCTTATGTGTACTCTCTAGAGCCACAAGAATGATCCAGATGACCCCACAATCTTTAAATTCCTTTTGGTTGCCATAGGAACTAAGTACCACAACCATTTGAAGCACCATTTGAAACCTCAGTGCTTTACCCTCTACCCACCTATTTTCCCTGTCCCTACAGTAGTCATTTGAGGATTTGTGATGACACCACCTGTGATGAAGAATCCATGTTCTGTTTCCCTCTGACAAAGAGGCCATCCCTGTCTTTCTTGAGTGATTTATCAACCCAACCCCAGAATATCCAGATCCTGTTTCCTAGGGCCATCTCCAGTACCAGTTACTAATTCAGTGTAGATCTCCATAGGAAACAGACTGCACCTTCCAATCATATTCAAGGAGGATGTGTTCACAAACAGCTTTTATATACATGTGGGTGAAATATAAGGGACTCATAAGGAATAGTGGTGAACCAGGGACTAGTGACAGGGAAGTTGCTGTCACCACACTTAGGCCCAAAGGAATGAGAGGAACCCAGAAAGGAAGAATCGTCCAGGGAATATCACATGTTCTGTTCAAGCACATGGCCAAGCCCAGGTTAGCTCTTATGGAGTAAACACATGCCCCCTCCTCCCTGCTTCCTTCCCATCTCCTTCTAGGGTTCCACATTGCCTGAAGCCAGAGGGCAAGGAGCCTACTAATGGAGTCCACACAGGCCAGCCTCAAGGACAGAAAACAAGCAGGGAAGGATGGGGAGTGATGAAGAGGGTCAGTGAGGACACACCCAACATACTCAGAAACTAGAGACACCAGTTGGCACTGAATATGTGAACCTGAAGTTCTGGAAGATGTCAGGGCTAGAAATATGAATTTGTAAAACATCTGTGCAAAGATAGGTTTTAAGGTGGTGGGAATGGCATGAGATTCCCCCAGGAGATACTAGAAAGGACGTCTGAGATAGGATCTCTGGGTCCTCCCATAGTGAGAGCTCTGGAAGGGAAAACGGCATGGCCAGGCAGGCAGAGAGAAACCAGGAGGGTATGGTTTCCTGAAAGACAAGTGAAAAGTGGTGTCTGAAAATGAGGTAAGTGATCAAAGGTATCAGATACTGCTGAGATGTATGAGGGCTGAGATTTCAGCCAGATGCCTGGTTGTCTCCTTATCCAAGTCCTCCAAAAAGATAATGGGAACTCCTAGAGGTGGGGGCTGTATTTTTTGAGCAGTGCATGGCCACAGGAGTGCACAAATGAATGAATGAGTGACTCCACCATCAGGGAAAGAGGGTGGGTGTGAGCCTGAACTTTAGAAACCCTTTAGGGAATGATAAAATAATAACAACTCCAAGAACGTCGGGACATGAGCTAGTCAGAATGTTACCTTTGCAGTAGTCAGGTCTTTGGAAAGTGACAGAAATCCAGGTGCAAGTGGCTCAGGCAAAACAGAGAATTAGTGGATAGAAGCTGGACTATCTCGTATGTCTGGAAGCGCCTCCTGGACAACCTGAACTGGGAACTCACATACTGCCACGACTCTTCTCTCTCTTGTTTCTGCTTTGCTGTAACTGATGGCTTTATTTTCTCAAACTGATGTCTTCCATATGGCAGGAAACATGACCTTAGCTGGCTATATCCCCACCATCTAGAACGATGCCAAGCACATAGTAGGTGCTCAATAAACATTTGTCACATGAATTCATTGGCTCCAAGCTACACATCTGGCAAAGGACTGTTTCTCTTCCCTTAGTTCTAGTTCAAAATGCCATGGAGGAGGAGCTCTAATTGACCCACCTTTGGTCACATGTTCACCTCTGACCAATCAGCCATGGCCAGCAGGTGGGGTGATCCTCTTAGAATCAGACAGGTGGTACAGGGGATGGGAATTTCAAAGAGTAGATGAGTGATTCAGTCCTCAGCAGGGAACAGTGGTCACCCAACAAATCCCCATTTTACAAATGAAAAAAATCAAGGCCATAAAGTTTAAGTATCTTTCCCCAGATCACAAGACCACCCAGAAGGAAAGAGCTGTGCAGAGAATGCCACACGTTTAGCTTAAGCACTGGAGTCCAGGTCTTCCTCACTCTTGGCCCGCTGACAGTAGGAAAGGATTGAAGGAGGAAAGGGCAAGACAACAGGAATTAACATGTTAGAACTTGAAAACTCGGGGGAAGGGATGTTGGATGCATATGGAAGATGGGGTGCATATGTCAACACGTGGACATGTATGTAAGTGAACCTGCAGGAGGGAACAGGATGCCTATCTCAACATGTTGGCATGTATGTAAGTGAACCTGCAAGAAAGGACCGGATGCATATGTCAATACGTGGGCATGTATGTAAATGAACCTGCAAGAGGGCCCGGGATGCATGTGTCAATGCGTGCACAGGTACACAAGTAGCCAACAAGGGGTCTGGGAGACCACTCAGGACTGATGGTGGATGTGGAGGGGGCACGGGATTGGGCGTGATACATACAGTGAGACTGAAACTTCATCCAGAAGAAACCCTTCTTCCCAAGGCATATTTGTGTCCTGTTGGAGTCATAACAAATTAGAAACTTCTCCGCCCTTCTTATTCTAGTTCTGGGTAAGGGTGAAGAGAGAAACAGAGGGAAGGGGGCTGTGTTTTGACTCTTGTGGGCCCTGGGCACTTTTGCTTTGGTGAACACCTTTCTCCATAAAAAGTATTGTAAAATATATTGCATGACTGAATTGGTATAAGGATGAATATGTTGATATTGTGTGCTAAAACATTTTATTCAACCTAAGATGTCATCTTCCCTCAGCTTTTAAAAAGAAATTAGGACATTTTTGTGTGTTCCTTAAAGTGGCCTGGGTGCTGAGCACTGCACTGACTAGATCTGATGGAGAAGACAGACCAGAGAGGGAGTGGCCATTACATTTTTCGGGTGGGCTTTGGGTCAGGAGCCACACACACATATAGGCAGGGACTCTTGTTTTGAAGGTATAGTGGCGAGATGTAGTTACTAGCTAAAGCCAGGAAGAACATGTGGGGTGAAGGTGTCTCCAAGTGTCCTATCAGGAAAACTGCTCAGGAAATAGAAAATGGCCCGGCACAGAGAACCATGGAATCCCTCAACAGGGCTCCTCTTCTGCTGATCAAAGTATTTTGGACCTTGACTTCATGCCCTGTTTTGTTTTGTTTCAGGGTAATTGATGGCTAAAAGTTGAGCAGGTAAAAGCATACACACAAAATATTAGAGACCAATACACGGTGATACCATTAGAACAGGTTTTGGGGTCACATACCCTGTGTCGGGTTCTCTCCTAAGCATATTCCTGGGGTTGGCTAGCTTGATCCTCATACCAGCCCTGTGGGAAAGGTACTACTATTGTCTTCTCTTTATAGAAACAGTGGCACAGATCAGTGAAGCAACTTACCTAAAGTAACACAGCAAGTCAGTGGTAGAGTCGGAATTCAACCAGAGGTAGTTTGATCCCATGACCTGTGTTCACAGCGGCTGTACTTTTCAGTACAGGGGCTGAATAAATAGTAGAGAGTGTTCATTCACCTGAGATATTTATTGAACATCTGCTATGATCTAGGCCCCAGGCTAGATGCTAGGGAGACAGTAGTGAATGCGACAATCTCTGGCTGCTGGAAGCTTAAAGACTGAGAAGAGGAAACCAGAAACTCAGTGTGATGATACTAGTGGGTCCAAAGAAAGCCCAGGAAGAGACCCCTCACCTAGATTTGGAGTAGGGCTGAAGTCTGGACAAGGTGATGAATAAACAGAGACCTGGCAGTAATGTAGGATTTGGTCGGGAGAAGGGGTAAAAGGAAAGAAAACCATCTCAGGCAGTGATATGGTTTGGCTATATTGCCACCCAAATCTCATCTTGAATTGTAGCTCCTGAATCCCCATGTGTCGTGGGAGGGACCCAGTGGGAGGGAACTGAATCATGGGAGCGGTCACCCTCTTGCTGTTCTCCTGATAGTGAGTTCTCCCAAGATCTGATGTTTTATAAGGGGCTTTTTCCCCTTTTGCTCAGCACTTCTCCTTGATTCTGCCACGTGAAGAAGGACAGGTTTGCTTCCCCTTCCGCCATGATCGTAAGTTTCCTGAGGCCTCCCCAGCCACGATGAACTGTGGGTCAATTAAACCTCTTTCCATTATAAATTACCCAGTCTCTCAGGTATGTCTTTACTAGCAGCGTGAGAACAGACTGATACAAGCAGGAAAAAAAAAATAGCATCAACAGTGGCACCAAGGCCAGAGGTGGCCTGGCTCATGTCAGGGAACTGTAAGCCGCTCAACCCAGAGGAAGCTCAGAGGGAGAAGCAAGAAATAAAACTCAAAGGGTAGCCAGGACCAGCTCATGAAGGGCCCCGCAGGCCTGCTGGGTCTTTGGACTTTACTCTTTCCCCAGCCTGCAGCGTGGCTCCTTTTCCCCTTCCAGGCTTGGCTCAAATGTCACCTCTCTCGTTGAAACCTGATTAAACTGCAGCCTTCCACCACCCCCTACACTCTACAACCTCCCCCGTCATATTTTTCTCCATAGGACGTTGACCATGTGAGATAGGTTTTGGCGGCTCCGCCAGTAGAAGCCCACAAGGGATTGCTGACTCATGTACTGCTCTTCCTGCCTACATCCACTGAACCCACACACCTAGGAGTGCCTGCCCCTTCCAGGGCTCCTCCTCACCGAGTACCCCTCTCCTCCTCAGAACAATCAAGTCTCAGGGGCCAAACAAGCTGTGGAGGGCTGAATAATCCCCACCAAAGCTGTGTCCTAATCCCGGGGCGTGGTGAATACGTGATCTCACATGGCAAAAGGGAATTAAGATTGCTAATAAGATGCCTGTAAAATAGGGGGTTATCCTGGCTTGTTTGGGTGGGCCAATGTAATCACAGGGGCCCTTCTGTGTGAGGGAGGGAGGCAGATTTGTCAGGGTCAGAGTGACACGATGGAAGAAACCCTTCACCGGCCATAACAGGCTTTGAAGATGGAAGAGGTGGTGTCTAGAAGCTGGCAAAGGCAGGGAAGGAGACTCTGCCCCGGAGCCTCCGGAAGGAACACAGCCCTGCCAAGACCTTGATTTCAGCCAAGTGAGATCCAGTTTGGACTTCTGACCTCTGGATCAGAAGATGCTGCCTCGACTTTTGGGTGTATGTTCTGTGGCTGCCCCAGGGCTCACAGGAACTCAGGTACTTCCATGTTTGGAAGTCCTTAGACAAGGTGCCTACCAGGTACACTTTTTCCTGCTTAGCGAGCGTGAATCCTCTGAACTGTATGCCAAGGAGCAGCTGTGCTGAGCTGACCACATGCCAATCCCACAGTGGGGCAGACGGGGGCTCCAGAGACTGCCCAGAGGCCTGGCTCAGTGTGCTCCGTCCTCCCCACATCTGCCCTTAGTTTCCACTCAGAGACCACAGTGGGCTGTGGGAAAATGGCCAGACATCTCTTTTCGGATCTCAAGTCCCCCATCTGTAGAATGGGGAGCTTGGTACAGATAGCGTCAAAGTGTCCTTCGGAATCTTACTTCCTAGGCCGTGCACCGTGGCTCACACCTGTAATCCCAGCACTTTGGGAGTCCAAGGCAGTGGATCGATCACCCGAGGTCAGGAGTTCGAGACTAGCCTGGCCAACATGGTGAAATCCTGTCACTACTAAAAATACAAAAAATTAGCCGGGTGTGGTGTCTCGTCCCTGTAGTCCCAGCTACTCAGGAGGCTGAAACAGGAGGATCACTTGAGCCTGGGAGGCAGAGGCTGCAGTGAGCTGAGATCACGCCACTACACTCCAGCCTGGGCAATAGAGCAAGACTCTGTCTCAAAAAAAGAAAGAAAGAAAGAAAGGAAAAAAAAGAATCTTACTTCCTAACCCTTTGATGAAGAAGATAAACGAGTGGCAAACAAACACATAAAATACGATGAACATCATTAGCCACTAGGGAAATGCACATTAAAACCACAATGAGATATCCCTGCACACCAGCCAGAGCCAAGTCTCATTTTAAAATGTCGTATTGCAGTATATAAAAGCAGAGTCCACTAAATTGTGATGGGTTACAGGGAGCCAAAGAAGAGAAAAGGTTTCCTCTTAGAGCCTGAAGATAGAACATTAGAATAACATTAACAAGAGTTTAAAGAAATAACTATGATGAAATTCCCACAGCACCTCATGCAGTCCCATGAAATAAATTCTTGTTCCACTGGATCTTGGATCCGCATCCTCTGCTTTCATGAAGTCATCTGCTTGTGGATTAAAAAAGAGTCCTAGAAATTCTGACTCTGTCCACTGTTATAATCTGAGAGCTGCTTAAGTGATGTCAGTTCAGATGCCTGTGCTCACAAGTCTATAAAGTGCAGGCAATTTGGAAGTATCTGGTCTAGTCATTTACTACCAGCTCTAAAACTGTTCTTTTTCGTTGATGACACCAACTGCAGCCTGTAGTTTAGAGCAGACCCTTCAAGCAAGCATCAGAGAAAAACAAACACAATCTATAGATGACAGAGACTTCATAGCTGTGGTTAGTTTATTACCGTAACCAATAATGTCAGAATGGAGGAGAGTAAACTTCTCTCTTAGGTCGTATCCATCAGTAACCAAGGAGGCAAGCTCGTGAAACCCGAGCAGATTTTACTAAAATGTAATACATTTCATAGTTTCTTTCCAAAATCAGGTATAATAAAACAACGTCAATAAAATTCACTTTCCAAATTTTGTCCTTCACCATGCCCTTTCATATTCTAAAACAAACTGACAATTAGGACAGGAATTCTGCGAGGTTGAAACAATTTTCATAATAATGCCAAAATGTTACTTATGTTACCATGCAATGGGCCCATCACTGCTATTTTCAAACGAATTCTTTTTTTTTTTTTTTTTTTTTTTTAGAGGCGGAGTCTTGCTCTGTTGTGGCCGGGCTGGAGTGCAGTGGCCGGATCTCAGCTCACTGCAAGCTCCGCCTCCTGGGTTCAAGCCATTCTCCTGCCTCAGCCTCCGGAGTATCTGGGACTACAGACGCCCGCCACCTCGCCTGGCTAGCTTTTTGTATTTTTTAGTAGAGACGGGGTTTCACCGTGTTAGCCAGGATGGTCTCGATCTCCTGACCTCGTGATCCGCCCGTCTCCACCTCCCAAAGTGCTGGGATTACAGACTTGAGCCACCGCGCCCGGCCCAGCATCTTTCTTTTTATAGGGTGGAAGAACAAATCTCTGCGATTTTCCAAGGCTCCTCTGGGAAATTACTGCAGGTGTAAAAGATCTCCCGAAAATTCCTTTTCATTTTTTTTTTTCCTGTCTAATTTCGCAAGGCAACATCTAAAGAGTTGTCAAAGATTTAGATGCTTGATTAACATATGCTCATGGGTGGCTGAGAAACAATCTTTGGCGACTCACTTAATTAAGTGATAAGAAAGCATTTAAAAATAAACAGACCCAAGAGTATTGAAGAGACATACGTCCCCATAAAAACTCGCACACAAATGTTCCTAGCATCACTCATGATAGCTAAAAGTGGGAGCAATCTAAATTCTTATCACCTGATGACTGGAAAAACACAATGTGGTATACCCATGCAATGGAGTGTCAATCAGCCCTAAGTGGAACAAAGCCCTGATACATGCTCCAACATGGGTGGACCTTGAAAGCATTATGCTAAGTGAAAGAAGCCAGACATAAAAGGCCACGTATTGTACAATTCCATTTCTATGAAATGGCCAGAATGGGAAAATCCGTAGAAACAGAAAGTAGATCAGGGGCTGTCAAGGGGTTAGGGGTAGCGAGAGAGTAACAAGAAGCGTGTGCTAATGAGCGTGGGCTTTCCTTCTGTAACGTTCTAGAAGTAAATGGTGGTGGTGTTTGCAAAGCCTAGCAATATACTAAAAACCAATGACCCGTACTCTTTAAAAAGGCAAACAAGATCTCAATTTCTTAAAAAGCCTATGCACACATGAATTGCAAAATAAATAAGTAAAATAAAGAAAGAAGCTTACATACAGCTTGTTCATGAGTGAGGACTTTTTGTTGTGCCCTATTCTAGGGCATTACAAGTTAAACATAAAACACTATTAAGTATTCTGGTATGACACAGAATCTTTGCTATCCAGAATAACCTTTCCTGTTCTAGGCAGTGGTATCCATCAGCAACCAAGGAGGCAAACTCATGAAACCAGAGCAGATTTTACTAAAATGTAATACACTTCATAGTTTCTTTCCAGAATCAGGTATTATAAAACAACATGAATAAAATTCACTTTCCAAATTTTGTCCTTCACGGTGCCCTTTCACATTCTAAAACAAACTGACACTTAACTAGGACAGGAATTCTGCAAGGTCAAAACAATTTTCATAATAATGCCAAAATGTTACTTATGTTAACACGCAATGAGTCCATCACTGCTACTTTCAAACAAATTCTTTTAAGTGTCTCCTTTCCATTTCTAATGCAGTAAACATCAATAGCATTAGCCCACATAAACAGAAGGTCTTTGGGAAATCTCAGTAAGTTTTAAGACCGTAGAAAGGAAGGTCATACCTTAAAACATAGCATTGATTGAGAAAGAAAGGAGGAGAAGAAATGGCAGAATGATACCATCTATGTGAATTAAAAGTACCTACACATAAGACAGCCACAGTGCTTTGTTAGAGCATTTTTCTAAAGGCACCCAAGACAAAGCAGAATGACGCCTGCAGTGGGAGAGGGAGGCCTAGGAGTGAGAAATCTCATTCAAAAGGAATAAAACAAGAGGGAGACCTCACAGAGACCCCCTGATCGTGGCCTACCATGCAATGCGGAGTGTGCTTAACTCACCCTCTGCACCAGAGGCTTCCGCCCTCCCCCCCACAGGACAACAGCCCCCTGGATCCTCCGCCCTGCTGCAGCTGCAGTTCCCCAGGACAGAGCTGACGCCATCCAGAGACCCTTCCCTGGGATCCCAGCATCATCTGGGAGGATTTTCTCCAGCAAACCCACACAAGGTGAGGAGCAGGGGCAAGTCTGTCTCCAAAGGAGCAGCATTGCAGGATAGGGAAGGTCAGTGGCAAGGCGAGCATACCGGTCAGTCAGTGGCCACCAACATTGACTAAAGGACTGGGTCAGCTGCAGACACAGAGCAGAAGCACTGGCTGAAAGGGAAGCACGACAAGCAATGCAGACACAGGCAGAAGGAGACAGAAGTGGACGGGGGACCCACCACACCCTCCTCCTGGTAAGGGCACATGTTCAAGGTGCATGCGTTGGACAGCCCTGTGACCCAGGGTGATGGGGAGGAAGGAACAACGAACCCAGCAGCGACACACGAAGAAGCCAGGGTGAAGGGCCAGGAGCCCAGAGAAGAAAATTCTCTGAAGGCACAGAGTAGTCACAGGGTCCAGTCCCACCGACACTGACCGAAGGGCACATGCTCCTTTGCTTTAAGCCAGCAATGGAGATAGACACTCACCATCAGCACCAAACGACTCCCCTGGTTTCCACGTAACCAGCACTCCTGTCCAGAAACTAGCTGCTTGTCAAAGAAACATACTTTACTGTCATACGGTATGGCTGTGACATTGCTCATATGACTTTTTTTTGTCATGAGTTGTCATATGACAACTTCTTTTTTTTTTTTTTTTTTGAGCATTAGTACAGGCTGTGCATGGTGCTGTACTCACACCCAGGGTACAGTGAGGAACAAAGGCAGCCCGACCCCTGCCCGCACACATGAGCCCCATCTGGCGAGATGGCAAATAATCACAGCAACGCTCCTGCCCTCTGGAATCCCACCTGAAATGCCGGCCTCTCATCCTATCCATCCCCTTTGGTCAGCAAGCCCCTCTGTCCCCACTTCGTCATCTTCCCTCTGTCCCCCTCTGCTCTCTCCTCAAGCCCAGCCTCCGTCTCGGCCAAGCTGGTCCCTGTGGCCTTCATGGCCCCCAGCAATCAGCCCAGGACAGGCTTCTGCCTTGGGACTGTCCTCTTTGGGACCAGGGAAATGATTTGTAAGTCCCAGTGCTGAGAGAAGATGTGGGGCCTTCTTCTCCAAAAGTCATCAAACATTAAAGGATTAATAATCATTTAATTAATAATTAAGGCAGCAGCAGAGCATTAAACCAAGCTCAGGGCCTGAAGCCAGCCCTGCCCCCTCTTGAATGTGGAGACAAGAGTTTATCTCCAACCTGGGAGCCATTAACATATCCTGTTGTGAGCAGGGGACCTCGTCAGTCTCATCACTAACTGCTCTCAAAGCAATCCAGAATCTCATCAGCCCCACGCGAAGAGCTTGCTGAAATTCATCAGGACAGAAATTGCAAACCGAAATGCAAGGTGAAAGAGAAGCAAGGGTTTTAGATATGAGTTTTAAAAATTAAAGTTTTAAAGAATCCTGCCTGACCACAGAGCTACACCCTAAATCCCAAGAGCCCTTGGCCCTGCTGCAGTTGTCCTCGGTCCCCCAAGGCAGGGACGGTGGGACAAGGTGGAGGGTCAGCCAGGGCTTGCTGTGGGCACCCAGAGGGCAGAGGCCTAAGGGCTGTGAGCTGTGCCAGAGACACCACCTCAGGGAGAGACGCCTCACTCACCGGGCGGCCCTGGGAGTCCTGGGGGAGGCGGCTGTAATGGACTCCCTTTCCACTGTGACTTTCCTTAACCTCTGGTTTTATGAAAATCACTGAAGTCAGGATATTTGCTCAGAAAACAGGATATTTAATCAAGAACCAAGCAGTTAAAAGCATGGCCACAGTCATTGTTAAGAAGTTGCAGAGACACAGGCAAAAGTATAGCAGGGGAAAGAGATGGCCCAAGAGGGCAGGGAGGCCACACATCCCAGAGAGGAGGCCCCCTCACCCAGAGCGTGTCTCAACTGTAAGATACAATAAATCTTTCTGAGTTTCTCTTCAAAAGGTTTAGCCTGTTAACTTCCTTATCCTTTGTTCTCAAACTCAACTTTCTTGTTCTTCCTTGGCCCTAGTTACCATAAACAGCCTACCCCTTCCCATCAGCTCTAATCAACAACTCACATCTGTTCCCTTGGTTACCTGTACCCATTGTTCCCCAGAAACTGCACATCTCACACGCTCCACCTCTGTACCTCATGTCCCCCTCCTCTGCCATATTTAGGAAAATATGTACAAGTAGCCAATCAGGTCAGCTCAGATTGTGTGGTCCAACCCCAGCCCATGGGGGAGTGACACAGAGATAGGGACTGCTAAGGATAAAAAACCCCTGGTCTCCTTTGTTCTGTGCACTTGGGATCTTGATTGACACAAGTGACACCCTTCTGCAGAAATAAATTGCCTTGCTGAGAGGATTAAACTTTTGCCTGAGTGTGGTTTTACTTCCCAGCGCCGAGTATTTATTCCTGGAGTATTTTATATTCAACACAACCAATGAGAGACAGGAGCTGGTGGGTCAATACCCCAGTTTTCGGTGCCATTTGCCATCACTCACTACCCTCATCTCACCTGCCTCACCCTCCCCAGCATCCGAAGCACCACAAGTCAGAAAGCAGTTGAATCTCAGGGTGAGAACAAAGTCTGACACGTCCATTCATGATGAACCCAGAGGGCAAAACACCGTGCATTGTGGTTTAAAAGAGGCAGTCCTCTTCCCTTCCAGATGGAAAGAAGAGGTGTCACTGAACCACAGCCGGGAGAACAAGGGAGGCCCAGGTACAGCCAATGCTCTCCCGAAAATTCAAGAAGAACCTCACACAAGCCTTCAGGAGGCTGTCTACAGCAAGTCATTGTTCTGCAATGCTCTGCCTCACCTGGGGATTGTGCCTGCTGGGGAAGCCCCTCCACTTTGTCCCAGGGCTCACCTGGGGTCTCTCCTGACCTTGCATCTGTGCTTTGCTGCAACCTTCACTTCTGCAGGGAAGTACACAAAAGGTACCGTGTCAAAGTATCAAAGAGGAACCAACCCGGTTCCCAAAATGATGGCGAATCCAGGGTCAGCCCAATCATTAGCCCTCAGCATCCCTCCCTGGCTCTCCTGAGTTAGATTCAGGAGACTGGGGTTCTACCTGTGGAGGCTGGACGTGCTTCAGCATTGGCTATTCTGTCTGTGTACACAGCAAATGAGAGGACTCAACACTGCTAGGATAATCCACACCACCATCCTCTGTGCAGTGTGCCTGGCTTTAAGAGAGGTATTCTTGGAGGCGTGTTTGCGATTGACTCCAAATCTGAAACCCCAGCACTGTGACCACGAAACTCACGGGAAACCAGAATCTCTGTAAGAGTGATGACTTTCCACTCTGATTTGGTCTCATCATGCTGCAACCAACAATCTAGTATCATTATTTAGAGAGTCCCAGAATAATAGCCACCTCTGCAGAGAGCTTCAATACCTTGAAAACAGCCAGCAGCATTTCTACGGTAAACACACCTCACCCAACTCTGGACATCTCCGCCTATGTTACCTTTTTCTGTGGCACAACTATGGTATCGCAAGGTGCTAACTGGAATCTTAAGCACCAAGTTCACAGGACCAGCTGCGCAAATGATGGCCCAGATCTACATGATCAGAAAGGAGGCTCCAATGGTCGTGCCCCACACCATTGAGACGTTTCTCCTAGAATTCAACTCCATGCTGATTCTTGTAATAGAAAGATATTCCATGTGATACCTGGGGCCATCAACCAACTTAGGGCAAAAATTAGAACCTGCTTCTCTACGCCAAGGCATAGAGGCGCTCCTAATGTTGCACCAGCTGTGTTTCCAAAGCTTGCTTCTGGCGCTCTGTGTCATTCCTGGGACAACCTCAGCAAGGAGGAATTATTATGCTGCCAAACTTGTGACTGAAGGGCTGCCCCAAAGCAAGCTCTGGAGACATCCAGAAAGAAAGCTTCTCCAAAATCTGGAGGGACATTTCTCACTCCTGAGCAGCAATACTTCCATGAACCATATGGAATTCCTGCGGAGATTTTAGAGCAGGTGTATAAGAAGTCAAACAAGATAAGAGCCAAACCATCCATAGAGGATGGTGCAACAAAGCAGCAGCCAAAATCAGTGTTGGAGACCCTCCTGACATCCGGGGCACCAAAAGGAGGTGCCCACGCACTCCCCAGGATCTTTTAGGCCACCTCCTAAATAGTGGAGACTTCAAATGCATCCAACTCTTCCACCTCTGTCTCCTGCTGGTCCTTTTCCATAAGACCCTTCTCCAATCTGTCCCCTGAATGAGGAACTACTAATTCTGAGGCTTGTGGTTAAACAGAAATGTATTCACCACAAATGAAGATTACCTGAAGATCTTGCTCCCCACAAAATCAACCGTTTCATTTTAATTGTAGCTCATATTTTAACTAATAGTAAAGGACTGAAAGATTTATGTTGCACTTAATGCTCTCAAAAACCTTTAGGGTGTTTGTTTGTTCTTTTGTTTAGAGACAGGGTCTCACTCTGTCACCCAGGCTGGAGTTCAGTGGCACAATTATAGCTCACTGCAACCTTGAACTCCTGGGCTCAAGCAATCCTCCCACCTCAGTTTCCTGAGTAGCTGGGACTATAGGGGTGTGCCACCGGGCTCTGCTGAATTTTGTGTCTTGTTTTTTTCCCTCTCTCTCCTTTTTTTTTTTTTTTTGGAGAGACAGGGTCTCACTATGTTGCCCAGGCTGGATTCCTTTAGGTTTGCATAATGAGAAACACAGTAAGAACCAAGTTCCAGTTGATCAGGCTGTCCCACCAGATTAAGGAACTAGTACTTTATATCCAATGCGGCTGGAGTTTAGAAGCCCCATTGTCATCGACTTTCCCTTTAAGCAGTGCACAGAAATAGGAAGAGATCAGCAAGGCCCAGAAGAGAAATCTTGCCAAACTTCAACACAGCAAATAATAACCACTTATTGAGGGCTCACCCTACTAGGAACATCGCAAAGCAGCAGTTCTCAATTGGGGGCAATTTTGTCCCCTCTTACCTCCCCAAAGACATTGAGCAATGTCTGAAGACATTTTTTATTGGTGAAACTAAGGTGGGGATGGGGTGGACGGTGCTACTGGTATCTAGAGGGTAGAGCCAGAGATGCTGCTAATCACCCTGCAATGCACAAGTCAGTCTGCAACAACAAGGAATGATTTGGCCCCAAATGGCAAGATTCCCCATGTTGGTAAACTCTGGTCTGAAATAAAGGCTCTTGAAACACGCCCGCGACCCCAACCTCAGGCATCCAGTCTTTATGCCATGATCCCTCTGAACATCTTAGTTAAGCTATTGCCTTTACTCCTAAGGGAAAAAAAATATTTATACACACATACACAGAAACAAAGCTTTGCAATGGTTTGTTTGCAAATGTTTTGGGGGGCAAGGTGACAGAGCAGGGGCCTTGCCATCATGGACAAGCACCTCATTTTAAAATTCCTCTTAATCAAAAACCGCCTAAAGCCAAAGGCATCAGCCTAAAGGCTAAGGTCAGCATGATCATAACCCACAAATAACATCTCCAACCAGAAACATTCCAAACTCCCCAACCAGAGACATGCTAGCCCCAAGATAACCCCCTCCAGCTGGGAAGATGCCAGCTCCAAGATAACTAACCTCCCTCCTGCCAGAAAGATGTCAGCCCCGAGATAACCTCTCCTCTGCCCAGAAACATTCCGACCCTGCTATAAACTTCTTCCTGACCCAAGAACATTCCAAGCTTGTGATAAGCCCCCTCACCCTAAAACCAATATATACTCTTAGTCTGTAAGAGAAAGCGCTCCTGACCAAAATCAGCCAGAGGCCCCTCTCAGGTTTCATCTAAAGCAAACCTGTCTTTAAAATTTCATGTTTCTTTCCTCTTTCTTTAACTCTTACACAAGCGTTCATCAATCACTGATGCCCATTCAGGTACACCCCTCAATCCCAGACACCCAAAGATACTGAAGTCAGGTTCTTTTCTTTTTTTTTTTTTTTCTTTATCTCACTCTGTCACTCAGGCTGGAGTGCAGTGGCATGATCTCAGCTCACCGCAAACTCCACCTCCTGGGTTCAAGCGATTCTCCTGCTTCAGCCTCCTGAGTAGCTGGGACTACAGGTCTTGATCTCCTGACCTCGTGATCCACCCGCCTTGGCCTCCCAAAGTGCTGGGATTACAGGTGTGAGCCACTGTGCCCAGCTGAAGTCAGGTACTCTTTTTTAGCAAGTATTCTCACTTAAAAAAAATCTTTTTAAATAAAAAGAACCCTGCTCCAAAAAAACCATTTGCATGTATGACCTCATTGAAACCTCAGAGCCATCCAACCAGGTCAGGACTACTCGAATTGCCATGGACACAGAAGAAGACTGGGGCACCAAGGGGTTTAGATAACTTTTCCAAGGTGACACAGCCAGTGAGTGGCAAAGCCACAGGAATGCCACCCCACCCCTTCCCTGGCCACCACCAGCACTCCAGGTTCTGACACCCCGTGGCATGGAATCGCACAGGGGGATCCCAGCTGACCCAGGATGCTCCATCTCCACCCTGGCTTTCCATCTGGCCCACACAGGTGAAGTGCAAAGGTTGAGCTCAGAGAAACCATCAGAGGTACTATCACACTGACCTCATCAGTGACAGTCACTCTCCTGGCCAGATTCGTGGGTGTGGATGTGGACGACATCAGGCGTGGAACAGAGGCAGTGCGCTCCTCGAGCCCCAGGTGTTTGCAGGAAGCCAACCACGCCCTGACTCTCTCCTAGGTACAGATAGGCCCAGGTGCAGCTCCGACAGGCTCACCACTCCCGGGCAGGAAACCTCCAGAACTCAGTCAGCGTCTCTTAATCAGCCCCTCTTCATCTCCAACCAGGATCATCAGTCTGTCAGGCCCCTTCCTGTGCTCCTCGGGAGGCCAGCAGTCTGCCAATATCTGGAACTTAATGAAATGAGAGTAAAAGTGAATCCCTGAGGTTGCCTTATTTTTCCTCCACTGAACCTCTTTCCAGTTCCTTCAGTCTCTCTCTGCCTTTGTTTCATAGCAAGAGGCTACATTTAGACCAGGTGAGCTAGTGGTCACGCAGGAGTCAAGCTTGCTGTCCTCCTCTGGCTGGACACTATGGCCTGGAACTGACTCCCAGCTCAGGAATTTGAGCCCAGGAAGCTTATCCTCTGTCTTCACATGCTAGTAGTCACCCTTTTGGTCTGATTGCTGTTGCAAACCACGCAATACAACACCTGCAACTCTTGATTGCCTGTGACAATCAAGAAACTGCATTCACCCAGACTGCATTCAGAGGTGCATGTGTGCTGGGATTACAGGCATGAGCCACAATGCCCAGCCAAAACATTATTTTATAGCTAAGCTCCCCACCCTCTTGCTGTTCTTTTGGGTCCCCTCTTTTCCCAGGACAAACCCCATTCAACTCTAATGTGCATTCTGTCTCTGGATATTTCTCACTCTTACAAGTCAGTCATATAGCCAGGACCACTGTGTCCTGATGTCTAGTGTGTTTGACAACGAACAGAAAAGGGATTTGGTGATTTTATTTTATTATTATATTTTATTTTGAGACTGAATCTCACTCTAACACCCAGGTGCAATCTTGGCTCACTGCAACCTCCACCTCCCACAGGCTCAAGTGATTCTCCTGCCTCAGCCTCCCAAGTAGCTGGGATTATAGGCGTGCGCCACCACATCCAGCTAATTTTTTGTATTTTTAATAGAGACGGAGTTTCACCACGTTGGCCAGGCTGATCTCAAACTCCTGACCTCAAGTGATCCTCCCACCTCAGCCTCCCAAAGTGCTGGGATTACAGGCATGAAGCATCGCACCTGACTGGAAAAGAGATCTTCCTGTCCACAGCTGGGCCCCATTCAGGATCATCTCTTAGGAGGGCACTAGCTCCTTTCCTGGACTGGATCTTGTCCCCATGATTGAACAAGGGTGGCTTTCAAGAAGAGGATGGGAAAAGTCCAGCCCAGAACCAGGCCCTACAGCAGAAGGCAAAAAGAATAAAAAGGTTATTCCCTTGACTCTGGCCCCCTAAGAGCAATGTGAGTCCCCAAAACCATGAGTCCAACTCCCTGTTGTCTGGAGAGCAGCACCACAGGCCAGGACGGCTTGGGGGATGCACTGGATGAGGGAGAAGTGGGCCCACAAAGGCAAGATGAATGTGTCAAGATCACATAGCCAGGCAGGACACGGTAGGGACTAGACCTGTGCTCAAGGTACTAGGCGATTTTGCATTTCTGAATGGGCAGCAGCAACAGAACCTTCCTACTCCTCATCCCACTGACAGCAGGCTGTGTGCATGGGGATGTCCTTGACCCTGCACCTAGCACAGAGGGAAGCCAGCCAGCTGCGGACAGTCAAGCCCTGGGGCTCTGAGCTGCTCCATTGCATCTGGGGCATCCTGCGCCCGGGTGGACAGTTCCCAGTCAAGGGGACGAAGACTGGGAGACCCGACCTGGGAACTCTACGTGGCGCCAGAGGGCCCCCTGCTGGCTGACCGCCAAGCAACCCAACCCTCACGTCTGCATCTAAGATTTCCTGTGGCGGCCGCCCAGGAGAGTTGGGTTGGCGCTGGGTTCAGGGCACACCTTCTCCTAGGAAGCTTCTCCTGGACCCGCTCTCTTCAACCTCTATCTCAGCTGCTGACTACAGGGCCCCCTGCTGTTCCCAGTTCCTGGCCCACCAAGAGTTTCCTACTCATGTGGGCTACCCCCAGGACACTGGGAGTGAGGCCCTTGTTTAAGGAATCGTCTTCAGCATCACGGCAGAGGAGGAGCCCACCCATGTCAGGGTGAGTGCTGGGGTCTCAGGGAAGCCCGTCCACCAATGGCAGCGACATTATTTTCCTAATTGTTCTGCGATTCCCATCTCTCTTGGGAATGGGGCTTGCGCTCTGTGAGTGAACAAGGTGGCCACAAGGGGGCAGCAGAGACAAACAACTGCGCTTGAAAACCATTTGCTCAAGTTCACCCGCGAGGTAGAGCAGTTCCCAGTCCCGGCTGCACACTGGATTCACCTGGAGAGCTTTAAACACTACCGATGCCAAGTTCCCACCCCTACAAATGCTGAGCTAATGTCCCTAGGGTGCCATCCTAACATCTTTTTACAATCTCCCAAGGGAAACTTGAATTTAAAATGGAGAAGGGAGTGGAGGAGGGAAGGAGCCACCTCTCAGGCCATTCTTCTCTCGGGCTAGGGCTGAGGACCACTGGGCTAGACCCTTGTTAATGCAAAGCGTGGCTTAGGGACCATCAGCATCAGGGCACAGACCAGACCCTAAAAGCAGGCAGAGCACTTGGCCAGGTAGAGTCAATTCAGCCCCTGGGCTGGAGACCACAGAGGAAAGTGTTTGAGCCAGGAGAGGAATCTGGGCCTGGGAAAGACCTTCCAGCATCAGTCCTGTCAGGTTTTGGAGATGATGAAATGAAGAGAGAGGCTATAGGAACCCTCATCCTGAAGCTCACTGAGTACATGGATCAAGGCTCATTCATCTCAAGGTCACCAGCATTTGCCAGAGCATTAGCCCCTGGAAGGTACCCTGCAAACGACCATCTCTAAGGGAGACCAGCCTTTAACCCAAGGACGATTTCATTCTTAAGGTTCAGGCCGGGCACAGTGGCTCATGCCTGGAATCCCAACACTTTGGGAGGCCAAGGCAGGTGGATCACTTGAGACCAGGTGTTTGAGACCAGCCTGGGTAACCTAGTGAAACCCTATCTCCACAAAAAAAAAAAAAAAAAAAAGGAGATATATATACACATATACATATATATATATATATCCGAGTGTGAAGGCACATGCCTGTACTCACAGATACTTGGGGGGCTGAGGTGGGAAGATTGCTTGAGCCTGGAAGGTAGAGATTGCAGTAAGTCAGGATCGCACCACTGCACTTTGGGCTGTGTGACAGAGCAAGACCTCATCTCAAAAAAAGTAAAATAATTAATAAATCAATAAAACTTAAGGTTCAGAACAGGAAAAGTAGGTCATACTCTTGGGACCTTGAGCTTGTTACACCGCGGCGTGGGGATGGCCCTAGAAATTCCCTCGTGAGATTACAGTGAGACTCACCTGTGATAATGCGTGTTACCTACCTGGCATCTAGATGAGGCTCAATGTCATGGCGACTCCATTCTACCTGTTCTTCCCAGGGCTTCCGTGACTTTGCACCATCGTAGTATTCTCTGGAGCCCCTTGAGTTTTTCCTTCAATCTCTTCTTGCCTCCTAATTAACAGCAGCATTTATTGAGTGCCTTGACCATATTAAAACACTTTGCACGTGTGAACTCATTTGGTCCTACAGTCATGCCTTGAGATGGGTTTGATTCATTCCCCCTTTTTTTTTTTTTTTTTTTTTTAAATAAGAGTTTTGCTCTTGTTACCCAGGCTGGAGTGCAGTGGTGTGATCTTGGCTCACTGCAACCTCTCCACCTTCTGATTTCAAGCGATTCTCCTGCCTCAGCCTCCCAAGTAGCTGGGATTACAGGTGTCTGCCACCACACCTGGCTAATTTTTGTATTTTTAGCAGAGACGGGGTTTCACCACATTGGCCAGGCTGGTCTAAAACTCCTGACCTCGTGATCCGCCCACCTTAGCCTCCCAAAGTGCTGGGATTATAGCTGTGAGCCACCGCACCCGGCCCTATTCCCCAATTTAAAGATGAGAAAACTCAAGGGCAGAGCTGGCACATGAGCATAACAGGGATTTGAATCTGATTATTGGCTCAAGCACCCCTCTCCTGATTACTTTTTCTCGTGGCCTCCAATGTGAGACTGCCCAAGACTCACACGGCTGCTCCATGACCCTCAGGCCACGCTCTCCCTCTATAACTCCTTCTCTGACACTTGTGGGAGCAAATCTCAAGTCTTCGTTCTGAGCCTTGGTCTTCTCCGTTGACCAACACAGCCACATGTCCAGAGACCCGTGGGCTAGATCCACATGGACAACTGTCTTCCCCTGAAACCCAACCAGCCCCAACTCTAGTCTGAGTCTTGGGCAGCTTGCCCTTGGTCCCTCCACTAGAGTACGAAGTTCATTCTCTCCGGAAGTCTAGTTCCTCAAGGCCCTGCTGGTTTTCACCCAAGACTGTGGGATCCTGGAGGGCAGGAATCTGTCCTCAGGTGCCTCTCACAGCCCCAAGCACAGTAAGTGCCGGACTTACCTCTTCTCTAGCCAGCATCCCCTCCCAATTCACCTATTTCAGCTCACAGTGCTACCCTCCATCCCTTGACCCATCCCTCTCCATCAGCCGCCTCATCCCTCAACGGTCCTCTCTGCTCAGAGCCACTTCCAACTGCCTCTTAGATTGTTCACTTCCCCACATTCCACCCCACCAACCGCTCCTCCCCGCCCTCCAGCAGGCTCAGGTGAAATCCAACCCCACCCATTTATTTTATTTTTTATTGTATTTATTTATTTATTTTGAGTCAGAGTCTCGCTCTGCCGCCCAGGCTGGAGTGCAGTGGCGTGATCTGCTCACTGCAAGCTCCGCCTCCCAGGTTCATGCCATTCTCCTGCCTCAGCCTCCCAAGTAGCTGGGACTACAGGCGCCCGCCACCATGCCTAATTTTTTTTTTTTGAGACGGAGTTTTGCTCTGTCACCTGGGCTGGAGTGCAGTGGCCGGATCTCAGCTCACTGCAAGCTCCGCCTCCAGGGTTCACGCCATTCTCCTGCCTCAGCCTCCGGAGTAGCTGGGACTACAGGCGCCCGCCACGTCGCCCGGCTAGTTTTTTGTATTTTTAGTAGAGACGGGGTTTCACCGTGTTAGCCAGGATGGTCTCCATCTCCTGACTTCGTGATCCGCCCGTCTCGGCCTCCCAAAGTGCTGGGATTACAGGCTTGAGCCTGCCTCAGCCTCCCAAAGTGCTGGGATTGCAGGCGTGAGCTACCACGCTTGGCCTATTTATTTTTTGAGACAGGGTCTCCCTCTGTCATCCAGGCTGGAGTGCAGTGGCGTGATCATGGCTTGCCGCAGCCTCAACCTCCCTGGCTCAAGTGATCCTCCCACCTCACCACCCCCCCCAAGTAGCTGGAACTAGAGATACGCACCACACACCTGGCTAGTTTTTAAATTTTTTGTACAGATGCAGTCTTATCATGTTGCCCAGGCTGGTCTCAAACTCCTGGGCTCAAGCGATCCTCCTGGTTCAGCTTCCAAAGTGCTTGGATTATAGGCATGAGCCACTGCGCCCAGCCTACCCCTTGAAACTTAACCATACTCTGCCCCCATTCAAGCTAGTTTCCAGCGTGTGACTTTCCCAATGAACTGGAAACTCCTTGGGGGAAGGAACTGTGTCTACTTATTTTTGTCCCCACAATACTGTCCCAGTAACTGGCATATGTTTGAGGACAATTTTAATGTGTGTGTGAATTGTCCAAGTCTTTTCTCATTTTTCTGTTGAATATTTCATCCTCTGTCCCTCAATTTTTAAGAGTTCTGTATATATTAGGGACATTAGCCCTTTGTCTGTGGTATGTGTTACAAATATTTTCTCTCAATTTTTCAGTTACTTTGGTGTTCTGTGGTTTGGGTTTTTTTTATTTTATTTTATTGCCATGTCCAATTTGCCAGAATTTTATGTCATTGCTTCTGGATTTTGAGTGATGTTTTCAAATCCTTTCCTTACGCTGAGGTTAAGAGGAACTCATCCATGGACTTTTTCCCCCAAGTACTTACATGTTTTCATTTTTTACATTTAAATTCAGGATCCATTTGAGTTTATTCTTATATATTCTGTGAACAATAGATCTAATTTTATCTTTAAAAAAAAAAAAGGACTACCCCATTATCCCAGTACCATTTATTAAAAAGTCTGGGCCAGACACGTGGCTTATATCTGTAGTCCCAGCACTTTGGGAGGCCAAGATGAGTGAATCATTTGAGGTCAGGAGTTTGAGACCAGCCTGGCCAACATGGGGAAAACCCATCTCTACCAAAATAAATAAATAAATAAATACAAAAATTAGCCAGGGGTGGTGGTGCACACCTATAATCCCAGCTACTTGGGAGGCTGTGGAACAAGAATCACTTAAGCCCAGGAGGCAGAAGTTGCAGTGAACTGAGATCATGCCACTGCATTCCAGTATGGGCTACAGAGCGAGACTCCATCTCAATAAATAAATAAATAAATAGTCCATCATTGCCTCTGAGATTTGACATGCCACCTTTTATCATATACTAAATTCCCATTTGTACTTAGATCTATTCTGTACTTTCTATTCTATTCCATTGGTCTGTCTGTCTGTTCATGTGATCAATGCCACACTGTTCTAATTACAGAGTCTTTATAGTTTAACAGCCCGTAGGGCGAGGCCCCTATTTTGTGTCAATTTTTCCCTGGCTATTTCAGCATGTTTATTTTCCATAGAAACTGTAGTATCAACTTACCAACTCCATGAAACAAAGCTTGTTGGTATTTTTATAGGAATGGTATTCAATTTATAAATCAACTTGGGGGAAAAGGGGCATCTTGATGTTGAGTTGTGATAGACAAAAACAAGGGATGTCTTCCCACTCCATGTGCTTTTGTGTTTTCCAGAAGTGTTGAAAAATTTTCCCTTTATAGATTTTGCACATTTCTTACTAAGTTTATCCCTAAGTATTTAATCATCTTTGTTGCTACTATACATAGTGGAGTGCTGCAGGGACCACAGCCTTTGCCACTTCCCTCTGGAGGCTACAGCTCACCAGGAAAAAGGCTAGGGACACAGGAGATCCCCACTTCAGACTCCTCTCCTGCAGCTGCTGCCCCCCAGGCCAAGGAATAGCCCTCTCTTTTGGAAGGGAGCACCCAGAACAGAGGCCATCCAAACCTGAGACAGAGGGGGACCATATCCTCCTCACCAATCTAAGAGGCTTCCCCAAAGTCCCCACCCCCAGCTTTTGCAGACCCAGCCTAGTGCCTGGGCTTCAGCTGAGAGGCCAGCAGTATATTTTCCTTCCTGCCCCAGAGACTGTCAACTGACTCCGCAAAATGTATCTGAAGGAATGGGAGACATTCTAAATACACTGCTCGACTCTGAACAAAAAGATCAAAAGTTCAGGGACATTCTTTGAGGCCATCAGAGTACAAAACAGAAATCAGTCACAGGAAGAGTCTGGGTTTCAACAGATCAAATTAAGATGAGGAATCTGCTCCTCTTAGTGAGGAATCTGCTTGTTAATTTGGAGTCAGGATAACAAGAGAAAACAGAGACAATGTGAAATATTACCAAACCATATGTGAGATTTAATAACACTTTCCAAGGTAAGAAGAGCTTTAAAGAATTTAAATGCAAAGGAGACACATGGATCTAACTTCTGTCTTGCTTGGGAAGAACATATGAGGCTTCAGAATTCCTACAGGAAAGAGAGACACAGAGAAACCAACGTGCCACCTTTAATGACTTGATCAAATGCCATGAGCAATCTCAGAGAGTCCTCCAAGTCCTTTTTTGCCAGACACAAGAAAACGCCCATCTAAAAGATCACATTACACCATGAGAAGCGCCAGCAGGCCAGTAAAACGATGAGACGCAGTTTCGGACAAGATGACTTTGACAGTCTTCGTTAACCACGATGGGGAAAAGCACAGGCTACTTCCAGGGAACACAGAAAGAAGTTGTGTCAGACAAGCAACATCTGGAAGAACAGTTTATATTTTTTATTTATTGAGGTGGAGTCTCGCTCTGTCACCCAGGCTGGAGTGCAGTGGCGTGATCTCGGCTCACTGCAACCTCTACCTGCTGGGCTTAAGCAATTCTCATGCCTCAGCCTCCTGAGTACTCAGCCCAAGATTGCCGCTCTGCTTCCTGTCATGATGCCACTTTCCCCACGCATACACAACATCCTTGCCCTTCTTGTCCTGTGCCACTTTGTGGGGTTGGTGCTTGCCACACTTCTTACAGGAGGTCTGGAAGGCTTTAGGAACATGCACCACAGTGCAGTAAATCAGCTGAAAGAAGGTGACCATCCACTGCATGAGGCCAACACTCTCCTGAAAAGATCAACGTGCATCTGCACAGCCATGCAGAGCATGAGCAGAAAATCACAGCCCTGCAAAGCAAGGTGACTCTGGAGGAGAAAGAAATGGAAGCGAGATGCAGCCTTCCAAACACATTTCAGAAGAGTATCCACGAGGCAGGGGCTGGGAGAGCAACTGCCACAGTGAAAGGTAACATTGACTTACTTTGTGGCACCAAACCTCTCCTGGAACATCAACCTAAAAACCACAGAGGCTTAATGAAGGCTGTCAGCAAACGGAATCTCCAAAACCAGTTTGCTTAGCAAGGAAAAGAACAGGAAGGGAAGTGGCAAAATCTTTCCCCCAAAAGAAAATAACCAAAACTCCAAGACCTGGATTAAAATGAGAAAAACAAGAAAGGCCTTATACAATCCAGAGTTGCACTCTGAACAAGAATGCCCACGAACTCTCCTTCATGGCACAGGATGTTCAAAGAGCTCTTGCCAGTCGGGTGTGGCGGCTCACGCCTGTAATCCCAGCACTTTGGGAGGCCAAGGTGGGAGGATCACCAGAGGTCAGGAGTTCGAGACCAGCCTGACCAACATGGAGAAACCCCATCTCTACTAAAAATATAAAATTAGCAGGGTGTGGTGACGCATGCCTGTAATCCCAGCTACTTGGGAGGCTGAGGCAGGAGAATCGCTTGATCTCAGAAAGCAGAGGTCGCAGTGAGCCAAGACCACACCATTGCGCTCCAGCCTGGGGCACACGAGCGAAACTCCGTCTTAGAAAAAAAAAAAAAAAAAAAAAAAGCTCTTGCCACAGAGAAGGTAGGTACTACCAACTTGAGACACTTGAGACACGTTTCAGGGTAAACACACCGAGGAAGGCAGACTCTTCAATCAACCGTGTCCCTCAAAACAGCCCTGAGAAGCAACAGTCATGAAAGACTTCCTATAAGACACCCTCAATCACCAGAGTTTTGGCCCCACCCTCATTCCCACACCAGGTTTCCTCCCACTACCACCAACCAGCCAACCTATGGGGTCTTTCTCTTCTTGCTGGAGGAGCCCAGTGTAGACTGGAGGCCTCAAGACTAGTTCCTAGGGCCATCTGAGACCTCCAGTGCAGTGCATGCCTCCTATTAAGATACAGCTGAGGCCCCACCAATACATGCAAAAAACTCTTCTCCTCTAAAAAGTTGGTGTCACAGGCCACCTGTCATTTCCATGAGTTCTATGATCACACCAAGACAAGGGAGTCCACCCACCAGGGAGACCACTGCCCTAACTGGAAAGACTTCCTGTGTCGCCTCTTCCTCCCTCTGTGGTTCCCTTTAGATCTTCTCAGGATAATACAATCTATGTTTTCTCCAAATAAGAACTACCTTTTCCCCAAGAGGGTATATGCAGACAACAATCTGAGGTTTGGAGTTTTAAAAAACTCTTGACCACTATGTAGACTACTCTCCAAACTGTTTCCTCCTACAGAATAACCCATGTCTTAGTTTAGCTCCTATCAGCTCTGTAAGCATAAATGACTTAGATATTAACAATAGCTTTCCACGCAATAGGGCTCCTGCAATGTGGTGCATGTTCCTAAAGCCTTCCAGACTTCCTGTAAGAAGTGTGGCAAGCACCAACCCCACAAAGTGGCACAGGACAAGAAGGGCAAGGATGCTGTGTATGCGCAGGGAAAGTGGCGTCATGACAGGAAGCAGAGCGGCAATCTTGGGCTGAGTACTCAGGAGGCTGAGGCATGAGAATTGCTTAAGCCCAGCAGGTGGAGGTTGCAGTGAGCCGAGATCGCGCCACTGCACTCCAGCCTGGGTGACAGAGCGAGACTCCACCTCAATAAATAAAAAATATAAATAAATAAATACAAAAAGTTCATCACTGCCTCTGAGATTTGACATGCCACCTTTATCATATACTAAATTCCCATTTGTACTTAGGTCTATTCTGTACTTTCTTTCCTATTCCATTGGTCTGTCTGCCTGTTCATGTAGCCAATGCCACACTGTTCTAATTGCAGAGGCTTTATAGTTTGTTTTAATAGCCCATAGGGCTAGGCCCCCACTTTGTGTCAGTTTTTCCCTGGCTATTCCAGCATGTTTATTTTCCATAGACACTTTAGTATCAACTTACCAACTCCATGAAACAAAGCTTGTTGGTATTTTTATAAGAATGGCATTCAATTTATAAATCAACTTGGAGGGAATGGGCATCTTGATAATGAGTTGTGATAGCCAAAAACAAGGGATGTCTTCCCACTCCATGTGCTTTTGTGTTTTCCAGAAGTGTTGTAAAATTTTCCTTTTATAGATTTTGCACATTTCTTATTAAGTTTATCTCTAAGTATTTAATCTTCTTTGTTGCTATTATACATGGGGTTTTCTTAAGTCCTCTAACCTAAGTATTGTTTGTGTATATCAAGGCCATTGATTTCCGTAAGCTTGATTTTCCAGAAAAAGGCTAAAACTACAAAGGAGATGGTGCCGAGGCTTGAGTGCTGAGCCCTGCTGCAGATCTAAGACAATGCTGGCTATGAGGACATGCAAGCATTTTGAACTGGGAGGAGATAAGAAGAGAAAAGGCCAAGTGATTCAGTTCTAAATTTATCTTTTGTTTTATTATGAAGACAATAAAATCTTGAGGTTATGTTCACTTCAAAGAAAAGAAATGTATGATGAATTTTACACTGTAAATAAATCCTTTTTTGTGGGTGAGTGGCAGGCATTCCTCAGTTATCCTGGTGGGAACCATGGAAATATAACAGACGGGCCTGAAATCTGGCAGCTCTGGAAGCCGCTCCTACTTCCTAGCAGAGGGTCTTGAGAATAACTGGACCCACTCCATACCAGGTGGCGAGGAGAGAGGGCTCAGCCAGGCCAGGAGGGATCCTCCGGCTCTAAGTGGCCGCAAGTCAGTGACCAGTGACAATCAGTGATCAGCCACTGCCTTCCCATGCTAGGCACATTCTGTCCACTCTATAATACAACCTCCCTTCAGCAGCCCAGTGAAGTAGATTCAGGTATGATCACCATTTTATGGGAACAGAGAGGTTAAGATACTTGTTGAAGGTCACACAGCCAAGCATGGCAGACCTGGGGATGAACAGATCACCAGCAACCGCGCACAGTTGTTTCCAGGACTGACCCCATCATTTCATAGAGAAGAAACAAGCCCAGAGAGGGAAGAGACATTCTCAAGGTCACACAGCCAGTCCAGGTCTCCTACGCAGGGCCCTTTGCATCCACAGCCATGTATTGGGGTGTAAGATGCAATGCAAGGCTTCCCCCTGGAGGAAGGGACAGAAATTGCAGACAGCCCTACCAGAGGCCCTGGGTAGCTTCACTCTGCATGATGGTGGATTTAGTGACCTGCCCCAGCAGGTTCTCCTTTCTTCTTCTTTTTTATTTACTTTATTTTATTATTTTATTTTATCACCCAGGCTAGAGTGCAGCGGCACCATCTCGGCTCACTGCAACCTCCGCCTCCTGGGTTCAAGTGATTCTCCCACCTCGGCCTCCTGAGTAGCTGGGATTACAGGCATGTGCCACCACATCCAGCTAATTCCTTTGTATTTTTAGTAGAGACGGGTTTCACCATGTGGGCCAGACTGGTCTCGAACTCCTGACCTCAGGTGATCTGCCCGCCTCGGCCTCCCAAAGTGCTGGGATTACAAGTGTGAGCCACCGCGCCCAGTGTTTATTTTTTGAAACAGGGTCTCTGTCACTCAAGCAGGAGTGCAGTGGCATGATCTTAGCTCACTGCTGCCTCAAACTCCTGGGCACAAGTGATCCTCCTGCCTCAGCCTCCCAAGTAGCTGAGACTACACGTGCATGACACCACACCCAGCTAAATTTTTTTTTTTTTTTTGTAGAGATGGGGGTTTCACTTTGCTGCCCAGGCTGGTCTCAAACTCCTGGGCTCAAGCAATCCTCCTGCCTTGGTCTCCCAAAGTGCTGGGACTACAGGCGTGAGCCACTGCGTTGCACTCCTCTCTTACTAGTGCCCCACTGTGGAATCTTCAGGAGCCTGTTGGTGAAGTCATATCAGGGGCCCCGTATACACAAGGGAATTTTTCCTCTCACTGCAAGACTGAAATCATTGACTCTCTCAAGACCTACAGATTCAAGTTTCAGGAAGTCCCTAACAAAAAAGAAGAAAGAAAGGGTCGAGTGCCATGGCTCATGCCTGTAATCTCGGCACTTTGAGACCCCCTGTCTCTACAAAAAAAAAAAAAAAAAGTTTTTAATTAGCCAGGTGTGGTGGTGTGCACCTGTAGTTCCAACCACTCCGGGACTGAGGCAGGAGGACTGCTTGAGGCCAGGAGTCGAAGCCTGCCGTGAACAGTGATTACCCTGCTGCACTCCAGCCTGGGTGACAGAGCTTGAGAGCTTGTCTCTCAAACCAAAAAAAAACAAAAACAAAAACAAAAACACCTAGAGAGAGATGGCTTTCCACGTCAGAGACATTGGGATGGATGCAGTAGAGACAAAACCTGAGTGGATGGCACTGTCTGTCCTCACAAAAGTTATGACTTCTTGGATATCTCAGATGCACAATCTGGTGAGCAGAGAGCTGGGATAGGCCAGGGAAAGGACCAAATGCCAGCCAAAGACAGGCGCAGGGGCCACCTCTAATCCCAGCACTTTGGGAGGCCAAGGTGGGAAGATCACTTGAGGTCAGGACTTCGAGACCAGCATGACCAACATGGTGAAACCCCATCTCTACTAAAAATACAAAAATTAGCCGGAGGTGGTGGCACATGCCTGTAATCCCAGCTCCTCAGGAGGCTAAGGCACAAGAACCACTTGAACCCGGGAGGCGAAGGTTGCAGTGAGCTGAGATCATGCCACTGCACTCCAGCCTGGACAACAGAGCAAGACCCTGTCTAAAAACAAACACACAAATGTCAGCCAAAGAAGCGAGGTCTCCTCACAGTCGGGATCATATCTGAGCTGAGTGTGAAAGGTGAACGGCTTCAGGCATAAAGAAGACAGTAAGAAATGCACGGGGAGACAGAGAAGGCATGGTCGGTGCCTTTCTCACTGGTCTGTTCCAGCTGCCTCCCCTCCCCTCCTCCCTCCCTGCGCACCAAAGTCCTGGGGATGCTCTAATGGCCGACTCCTTCCGATCTTCCACTGCTTCCGCCCTCCCTGTTGATCATGCCAGCTTCATCTCACAGCCACCCCTGCCCCTGGCATTGTCCATGTCTCCTGTTCTTACCACGCGCCCAGCCTCACACACCCACCCCTAACACTGAACGCTCGGATCTCTGCTTCTTACATAGAACTGTCTACAATCTCCACATTTCACAAATCAATACGCAAAAGCTTCTTCCTGCATACGTGCTGCAAGGGATTCAGAAAACTCCGTATCAGCCTCTGCCCCTAAGAAAGAGAAGTCAGCTCAGGGAAAGAGGAAAGGCACAAAGAAGTAGCAGAGAAAGACCATTCCCTGCTAGTTCTAGGCCACTGTGGCAAGGGGAACCCAGAAGGAAGGGGTTTTGTGGACGACGAATGCTGGAGTAGGACTGGGTAAGTGGGAGGATGGCAGGAAGGTTCTGCACGGGTCCGTGGAAGCGCATGGCCTGTTTCATCCGGGTGGGAGAGTGTGGGTTGGCCTTGTCCTCGCAGGGCCCTGTGGAATATTTCCCCAAAGGCTGTGGGAAGCCACTCAAGGTTAGGAGTGGGGACATCTTGAAAAATGTGTTTAAAGGGATTGCTAAAACTAACTACATTCCTTCCCTCTATAGCTTCTCTGGCTGAGCAGCTTTTCAGAGCACCTGGGAACCACCCCTACTGGGGACGCTGCCTGTCCATCAGCTCCCCAGGACATATGTGTATGACCCCAAGATGAACAGGAGGGGAGCCCCAAATTCAAGGCTGGCTGGTGGCAGAGAGAACCACACCCAGGACACAGACTCCGGGCAGTGCTTTCCTCCCTTCACACTCTCCCTCCTGCGCTGAACCTGGAATGGAGACAGCAGCAGAAGGCGACTTGGGGGTGGGATCCAGAGCCCCCCTTTCCCCATACCTCTGGGCACGTGGAATGTGGCCCGCCCAGGGGTGGCTCAGATCCTGTCTCTGGATCGTAGAGGTCCCAGCCTCATGGAGAAGACAGGACTGATGCACAGAGAACAATCAACAGCCCTCTCACACCCCGGGATGTGCTAGTCACCACGTGCCCTAGGAGACCAGAGAAGGAAGAATCAGAGTGACCACTGTGCAAGAAATCACCCGAAACCAGTTGCCAAAGAAGTACCGAAACCCGAACAGAAGAGCAGGTGTGTGCGTTGGGGGTTGGGGGTAGAAGAGACTAGTCCTATCAGGTATTGAAATATATGATTGGTTATCTGGTGAAAACAAGCAAAAATGCCACAAGGGCTTAGAGAATGAGTAAGCTGGCAAGTTCAACATTGTCATCTTACCCAGGATGGTTTTTGGGCAATGGGATGGGGTGAAGACTCCCTGGGACAGTAACTTTCCTGAAAGAGTGAGGAGGGAATCTTGAGATGGGGAGAGTTCCCTCCACCCACCCATCCACTCGCCCATCCCTCTCCGCACCCTTTATTCCTGTCATCTTTTCATGTGACAATAAGTTGGAGCGCCCTGCTCGGAGCGAGCAGTGCGACTCTGCTGCCCTTCAAAATGAGAGGCCCCTATGTGTAACCAGGAAGCAAGAGTATTTGAAAAATAAGAGAGAAAAAGAAAAGCGCGGGATGCAAAACAAACAAACAAACAAACAAACAAAAGAATTGCCAAGTCCGAGGCAACCATAACTTCTTCCCTCCATTTGCCGACTGAATTCACGTCCAAGAATCTTCTGGAACCTTCCCTCCCTGCTTCCACCTCACCCCACCCCGACTCCAGGGCCTGGGCCTGGAGATTTCATACCCCAGACCCCTTCTCCGCCCTCTTGCCCGTCTGCCACGCCCTCCTGCTCCCCAGGGCCCTACCCATCCCTCGCTCCGGGGTCGTCCCTGACGCCCACCCGCGGCTGATGTCGCACGCTCCAGCCTCAGTCCACCCTGGGACCCTGCATTTGGCAGCCACACGAGCCAATCGCCAGTCCAATCAAGCGGCTGTCGCCCTGGAGACTGAGGACCCCTGCTGGGGTCACTCCTTGCAGCTTCTTCTCCGGTGCTCGCCTGTCCTCGCCATCCCCACCGCTTGCACCGGACCCAAGCGCTCGTCCTCCGCTTCCCCTGCGCCCCGGCCTGGTCACACCTCGGAGCTTGTCCCCACCTGGCCGTGCCCAGAGTCTGCCTGCCAGGCATCCCACACACACCGCAGGGTCTCAGCGCCTCTCGGTGAGCTGTGGTGGCTCGGGTCCTGGTCCCCACGGGGCTGCGCTGGGGACCGGCAGGCAGCTTTCTTCTCTGCGCGGGGCTCGTTCCCTGAGCCCAGGCGGCTCCGTGGCCGCCGCAAGAGCTACCTTCCCACCCACGTGTCCCCAGGTGTGCGCACAAGCCCAAGGTGAGACCAGGGGCTGCTCCCTGCAGAGGCTGACCTTGCAGAGGCAACTCTGTGAGCGCAAGGGGCTGCAGGCGTTTTATTATGAAAGGTAGAAACCTTTGATAAGCAGAGGCCCTCTTAGCGCAGTGGGCAGCGCGTCAGTCTCATAATCTGAACGTCTTGAGTTTGAGTCTCAGAGAGGGCAGCTGTTTTGTTGTGTATGATGGCAGCAAAGATGCTTGGAAGTAGCTAGAAGCTTCTAGAAGCAAAGCACTTTAGACCGTGGACAAAGAGTAGGTGTGCCTGTCAGGGACCAGAGGGTAAGGATGTGTCATCATCTGAAAGCCAAGTGTACAGAAGCAGGGGACACCCCCACAGGGCTGCATAAATACATTGTTATGTCAACTCGCAAATGGTTCAACCTCACTCATAACAAAAGAAACTCAGATCACAGCCACAGGAACGGCTATTGTCCCCTCTCCCGGGAATTAAAATCCACAAATGAGGCCAGGTTCATTGGCTCACATCTGTAATCCCAACACTTTGGAAAGCCAAGATGGGAGAATAGCTTAAGCCCAGGAATTTAGAGACCAGCCTGGGCAACATAATGGGACCCTGTTTCTACAAAAAATAAAAATAAAAATAAATTTTAAACAAGAGCCAGACGTGGTGGCAACTGCCTCTAGTCCCAGCACCTCTGTGGTGGGAGGATCCCTTAGGTCAAAGCGGCAGTGAGCCGTCATCACAGCACTGCACTCCAGCCTGGGTTTAAAGACAAAACAAAACAAAACAAAACCCTCCACAAATGAGAAAACACACACTGTTGCCGTGAATGTAGGCAAATGGACACTAAGCGCTGCTGAAAGCTACATTGAGCTTTCAGCTCATTTTAGCTCATAATTGAGCCAATTCCTCTGGCAACATCTGTGAAAATCACAGTCTCCTAGACCACTTCCAATCTGTTTTCCCCGACCTTCCTCGCCTAGGAGAAAGGCCTTGTCTCCACCCTGGCTGCAGACACAGCTTCCAAGGGCCAGGAAGACCCAGGCAGTCAGCACCCAGCCTCAAGAGATCCAGGAGAGGGGGATGGGGTGTGACTTAAATGACAAGCTCTGATTCTATCTCTAGCTGAATCCTTCTGTATTTTTCATTACAATACCTTCTAATTATTTTGTAGTTTATTCTCTACTAGTTATTTAGAAGTATATTTATTAATTTCCAAAAGAAAAATTCTAGTTATGTTTTTATTATTTATATCTTAATTGCATTGTGGTCAAATAATATATTCTGTAAAAGTTAAATCCTTTGAAATTTATGGCTCAGGTGTATGGTGGTTTGTAAATGCTGTGTGTGTGGGTGGGGTGGGGGTGTATTCTGTAGTGGTTGTATGCCTTGTTCTAAGTTTTCTAATCATGTTATTCAAAGCTTCTGTACCCTTAGAAATTTTTTGTCTATTTGAACTGCTGGTCACTGTGAGATATAAATTTGTCTTAATTTGTTGATTTTTCTTTTTGTATTTTGAGGCTACAATAACAACTACATAAAAATAGAATTATTGTGCTTCCTGATGAATTGAACCTGAACTGAACACTTATGAAATGTTCTCCTTTATCTCAAATATTTTTTGTTTTATATGTTGTCTAATATTAACATCAACTTTCTTCGATTTGTGCAGAAAGTATCTTCATTATGCTGTACTTTCTGTGCCCTTATGTTTTAATGTATCTTTCAAACACAGTTGTGATTTTTTAAATTGTTATATGATCTCTACAGATTAATAGGAACATTTAAACCACTTATATTTAATGTAATTACTGCTATATTTGGCTTCAAATCTATCACTTCAGTAAGCTTTTCCTTTTCAGGTTCTTCTTTGTTCCTTTTTTCCTTTTCCCTCTTTTTTTGGATTATTATTATATATTATTTCAATATTTTACCTCTTTGCTTGGAAGCTAAACACTTGTTTAATATTCTTTTAGCAATTAACCTAGAGATTACAATGCTACTCCTTGATTTATCAACACTGCTATTAATTACGACTCTTATTTCCAGAAAGCATTTTAAAATTCTTGTATTCCCACTCCCAATTATTACCCTCCCAACTTGTGTGTCTTTATTTTTAATTCTCTTGGACATAGGAGTGGAATTACTGAATCATATGGTAACTCTATGTTAAGCATTTTGAAGAACTTCCAAACATTTTCAAAGTGACTGCAACATTTTCCAATCCCATCAGCAATATATGAGGATTCCAATCTCTCCATATCCTTGTCAACACTTATTACTGTCTTTTTTACTCTAGCCATTCTAACAGATGGTAAGTGAAATCTGCTTTGGGTTTGTTTTCTTCCATGCAGTAGTCCAAAGTGAACAGCTTATCTCAATGTCTGACTCATGCACAGAGGCTGCTTCTACCCTGTGTTTCTGCAATGCCCTGCAGCCTCCACATCATTTGCCTTGAGCTGGTAGAAGTGGAAGGAGACCCTGGAGGGAAGAGTCCTACTTCTTTAGGCCTAGCCCAAAGCTGACACATATTATTCACTCATGATCCACTGGGAAGAACTAAGTTCCTGACAACATCTACATGTTGCAAAGGATGGCAAACTTGGCCCTTGGCATTGCAGCTTCCTCCCAGGGAAAACTCTAAGCCATGAACTTCAGTGGGCAGCTGGCAGTCTCAGCTATACAAACACCAAGCCAAAAAGAGGACGCTAATGGAAGAAGACTAGAAAGCAGGCCTTATGGCTTTTTTTCCAGGAGCTGGGGCCTTTCCAGCCCAGTGAAGCCCAGATAAACTACTACACTGTCACATTTTCAAACATGAGGAAACTGTCCTGAAACTGTGAGCTACATAGCTTTGATTAGCACCAAACACCAGAATTAGCATCAGGACTTTTAAAAAGTCCAATACAGTGAAGTAGCATGAAGCAAGAAGCTTCTCCATCATTGAAATTAGGCACAAAAAGGGAACCTGTCCTCAGAACATGGCTAGACCAGCTCTAGGAGTTTTACCTGGGTCAAGAGTTGAGAATTGTTGGTCTATCTATCACAGTCTGAAAGTTGGTACGTGGTCTTACATTTCTTAAGCTTTAAGATTCCAAAAATTCCCCACTTAAAAAAAAAAGTTTACAAACAAAATTAAGTCTGGTCTAAAATTCCTTCCCCACCCTGGAATTTGCTGAAGGCATAAGCAATCCATCACAATGAGTTTGTGACTTGAAAGAAAGGGACACATATCCAGGCCATTTTGCTTTCTGCTTTGCTATTTTATTCATTACAAAGGGATCTCAAGTTTCCCACCAAATCCCAGAAATCAGTAGTAGAAAGATAACAAAGGAAAAAGCTCCAAGCCATCTGATTAAAATCTGGGAGTGTGGGCTGAAAGCGGGGTATTAGAGGGGAGGAATGACCTGCCACTCAAGCTAAAGCAGAGGGGATGGCAGGTGTTAGAGGTGTCCAGCACCCTGAAGCCATCCTCACAGCCACACCAGCCCAAAGACTGGGTCTTCACTGGCAGGACCATGCCATGCCACCTTTAATACAAGAGCTGGTAGACGGTGGCACTGCTCTTGGAGCCCATGACCAGATACTGGTTGTCAGAGGATACGTCACAGCACAGGATACCTGAAGACTCCTCTATCTAGATGGATGGAAGGGCCAAAAAAGGATCACATTTGGGGCAAGGATTGGGCCAGACATGGAGGCTTCATTTAGGGCTGTTACAAGGCTCAGTGTAGACCTAAGGCTCAGGTGGAGGACAGGGCCAAGTCTTAGGGCTCAAGGTGACTTGGGAGTTCATAGGATCTGAAGTCCTCTTTCCTCTACTCTGTAAAATGGCCCTGGGTGCCATCTCAGGGGTGTTTTCCAACACCCACTGGAATCCAACCAGCTGGGACCTGGAGCTATAAGCTCCAAGTGCCTGGGTTCAGGCATCTCTCTGTGTTCAGTACCTGAAACAACTTTTGTAGAGAAGGTGCCTCCAAGCCACTGAGGCGCGTATCTATCGCGGTCACAAAATAGCTCCCTGGTGAAGGAACGAACAGATGAGAGGCCAGAGACCAATCCTGCATTCTAGTTCCAGCACTGTCCCCAACCAGACTAAGGGCAAGTCTTTCTCTGCCTCAGTTTCCCTATCTATGAAAATCAGACACACAACCCAAACCATTCCCTTATCTGCCCCCACCCTCCTACCACACACAGGATCATGGCTATCACAGAACAACAGAACAATCGGATTGGGTTCATGCCTCTTCAATCTGCCTGCGTCTTCGGGCTAACATTCTGTGCAGGATCTCCCATTACGGAGGGAGCCAGAAAAGGAAAGGGGGGTGAATAGAGAAAGAAGAGATGACAGCAAGTTCAAAATCGGACACCCAGAGGTGTCACCTGGCTTCTTACTCACCACAGGAGGCAAACTTGAGGCTGTGGTGACGGGTGTATTTTTTCATGAAAGCCTTAAACTGCTCATTCCGACGAGTGTGAAGGAATGCGATATCACTTGTTCTCAAGCCCGCCAATACCCATTCTTCACCGGGGTCATGGGTAATGCTGAGGATCTGTTTGTGGAAGCAGGTTTGAGGTCAGCACTCAAAGTTGCCAATGCCATGCTTTGTGCCCACCTCTCAAGCTCACACTCCCACCCCTGCCTCCATGCATCACTCCACTGCAGGTGGCATTCTGCCAGTGGTGGCCAGCCAGGCACCTCATTCTGTAAGTCGTGTTGGTGCAGCCTCTGGTAGTTCCTCAGGTCCCAGGAATACAGGGTGGTGTCTTCACCTCCTGTCCAGAATATATTGCCGGTGATGTCCACACATCGCGACCCGTATACAGGAACTTCGTGCTTCCTGGTGGGTGGAAAAACAACTCAGACGGTCACTGAGTGGGTTGGGCCCCCGGGAAGTTTCAGGGTCAGGAAGCCCGTAGGACTACCCCAGGTATACCCTCTACACTGACTCGCCCAGCCCTAACGCAAAGAGCCCTAATGCAAAGAGAGGAGAGTGAGCCTCACTGGCAAGCCCTCCCCCAGGTACACCTGCGTGGCTCTGGAGGGAGGTCATACCTGATCAAGATTTGGTTCTGCAAATCCCAAATCTCAACAAATCCATGGAAACAAGCCAAACAGATATGGGCATCAGAGGAGACAGCCAGAGAATAGCACGTGGGGCCTGTTGAGGTCAGCCGTGCCCTGACCTGGGGGGTGGGTGCCAGGTCCCAGAGAGTCACGGCCTGGGATGCACCCCCTGTGATCAGGCTCTGCTCATCAGGGAACAGCTTGCAGGTGACAACACAGTCCTGGGGATCCTGTAGGAAGGGTTCACACACTGGTATCCCCTCAGGGCACTGACCCTGGGTCTCAAATCAGAGGCCCTGTCGGAGTTCCCTGAGTCCTGCTTTGGATCCCCCTCACCTGCAAATCCAGCTGGGCCTGAGGGGCCTTGTTCCCCGCCTGCAGCGCACTCTCATCCCACACCCTGATGTAGCCAGAGCCACACGTGTACACGTGGTGGGTTGAGCCGCTGATGGCCACAGCGTAGACTCTCTTTCCATGGAGGAGTGTGCCAACCTTCCAGGAGCCGTGTGGGGCCCTCTTCTGCCTGACCACAACTTCATCTGGAATGGGGGGCTGGGCAAGGAGAGGGTGGGTAGCAGTGGCCCTGACCTGCTATCATTAATAGGACAGCCCACCCCTGTCTTCCAGCTAGATTCTTTTTTTTTTTTTTTTTGAGAGGGAGTCTGGCTCTGTTGCCCAGGCTGGAGTGCAGTGGCCGGATCTCAGCTCACTGCAAGCTCCGCCTCCCGGGTTTATGCCATTCTTCCGCCTCAGCCTCCCGAGTAGCTGGGACTACAGGCGCCCGCCACCTCGCCCGGCTAGCTTTTTGTATTTTTTTAGTAGAGACGGGGTTTCACCGTGTTAGCCAGGATGGTCTCGAACTCCTGACCTTGTGATCCGCCCGTCTCGGCCTCCCAAAGTGCTGGGATTACAGGCTTGAGCCACCGCGCCCGGCCCCAGCTAGATTCTTAACCACTCACCCATCCACCCATTCACCCACCCAACCGCAGAACCTGGACCCTGGTTCCCAGGGTCACAGCTCTTAAAGAAATGACACTGAGCTGAAGACCCTACTTCTCAGGATGAGGGAACAGGGAACATAGCTCAAAAGCAGCAGGAGCCCAGGACACCCCCCTACCTATGGGAGAGAGAGTGAAAGTGCAGACACATGGTTTCTTGATTGGGGGTAGGTGGGAAAGGAAAGATCCTGAGTACAAAACAAAACGAGACACTTACAATTGCTCTGAGCAATGACAGGACTTCTGCACTGGGAGGGGAAGAAGAGTAAGGCTGGCCTGCAGGGAAAGAGCAATGCCGACCTGCTCACAGAGTCCCATGCTTCAGAGAGGAGGCTGCTCGGTTGACGCCAGGCCCCCGCTCCCAGTCCCCCATCTGGGGTCCAGCTTGGGGGACCACATGCACCACCATGACTGGTACTCACCAACCTCAGAACCCAGTAGGAAGCTACGACACACGGAGAGAAGCAGGGAGACAGAGCGTGAGCCACAGAGCTTCCTGCTGGGATCCCCTTTCCCCAGGCCAGTTTGCCATCCCCACCCAGTCGTGTTCAAGCAAGACCTGCTTGGGCTGGACTCTGCTGCTTCTCCTAGTTGTGCCTCAGGGAGCCCAGCAGCCTGGAGCTCAGATCTACGCAGGCCCTGGAGGTGCCACTGCTGCTGGGTCACCGTGCTTGTCTCTTGATCAGCAGGGCTGTGCTGTATTGGGGAGCCCGGGGGCTGCCAGGGCACTCCATACAGACTGCCCAGTTGGTGCTGCACTTGTGGCTCAGGCTGAGAGGAAACGCCAGAGCTTTCTGGTACATCCCTCCTCTCCTCTGGCTCACCATCAGCCCCGAGCATTCTGAACGATGCCTCTTCCTTCTTGCCACTCACGTTCTTAGATCAGTGAGGTGCCTGGACCACGTGGTTCTAGGTCTTGAGAAACAGACCCGCCAAACAGATCCCGGGTTCCCAATGTGTCCTGATCCCCTGTAAGGTGAAAAAAAAGGAGAGGCAGCTATGCGTATGTGCTCTGTAGGGTCTCTTTAGAAGGGGCAGAGAATGCCTCCTTTGATGAAAAGATTCACAAGACTGGTTGCCAACTAACTTTTTCTATTAGGTGTTGGCGGCAATGACGTTAAGGGTGAAAGCGTCATACAGGCACTTTGAGATGTTAGTGCCAGGCAATGAGCTTTTCCTTTTATGCACATGGACTGCATTTCTGGTCATTTAAAAATCAAACTCACTGACTGGGCACGGTGGCTCACGCTTGTAATCCCAGCTCTTTGGGAGGCCAAGGCAGGTAGATCACGAGGTCAGGAGTTTGAGACCAGCTTCGCCAACATTGTGAAACCCCATCTCTACTAAAAATACAAAAATTAGCCGGCCTGGTGGCACATGCCTATAATCCCAGCTACTTGGGAGGCTGAAGCAGGAGAATCATTTGAACCCAGGAGGCAGAGGTTGCACTGAGGTGAGATCGCACCACTGCACTCCAGCCTGGGCAACAAAGCAAGACTCTGTCTCAAAAAAATCAAACTCACCTTTTCATCGGGCTGTACATATTTCCAGTGAGGGCTCATACCTAAGCTAAATAAAATATAAGGCAACAGGAAACTCCACACACACCATGTGTCTCTCACCTCCTAGACGGGTTGGAGGAAACCCCAAGAGACCATGAGAATATAAGGTGTCCTACTTGGACGGGGCAAGGCTATCTAATGATGAAGTTGGCTTGGAGGTGATTACTATTTCCTACACTATGGGATAATTCTGAGAATTGGCTACAATCACTCCAGTAGAATACTCGGCATTGTACAAGGCTAGTGGTAAACAATCAATGGAAGATAGTACACTTATTTGAGGCCTGTGTCAGGGACCAGAGCTTTGAAGATTTAAGCAGACCAAACACCCTCCCTTCAGGAAGGCTCTTGACCAACAGTCAGCCCTAGGAAGGCCCTGAAGACACCCAGGGTTCTAGGAACAGAGCATATCAGGAGCCTTAGGGATGGGACAAGACAATGGGTGGGGAAAGGATCCTCCAGTGAGAACCACCAGTTTGACAGCCAGGCTCAACAGCTGCCTCTCAAACACCCACGAACTCTATGGCAA
>NC_045450.1:57723678-57749596 GCF_002776525.5 Piliocolobus tephrosceles | reverse complement strand
AAACTGCGAGAAAACACAGAGAGGAGGTTCGAACCCTGTTCTGCATAGCTCTAAACCACCTCCTTTCCTACCTCCCTATTAGAAGGAAGGCAATATCCACCATTATTACCAATGCAGTGACCTTTAACCTAGTACTTCCACTTCTAAAAATGTACCCTAGAGGTGCACTTGGATATATGCAAAATAATAGATGTACCAGCTGGAGAACAGCAGCATTGTTTGTGACAATGTTGGAACATTGTTTGTTTGTTATAACCTTTGCAGAGCCAAGATTGCACCACTGCATTCCAGCCTAGGATTTGGCAGATGACTGGCCAAAGCCCAAATGGCCATGGGTGGGGACTGGTGCGGTAAGTTAGAGTATAGTCATATGGTAGAATAGTATGCAGCTATTAAAAATAACAAGGACACGGCTGGGCACAGTAGCTCACACCTGTAATCCCAGCACTTTGGGAGGCTGAGGCAGGCAAATCATGAGGTCAGGAGTTCGAGACCAGCGTGACCAACAAGGTGAAACCCCGTCTCTATTAAAACTACAAAAATATGCTGGGTGTGGTGCCACGCACCTGTAATCCCAGCTACTGAGGAGGCTGAGGCAGGAGAATTGCTTGAACCTGGGAGGCAGATGTTGCAGTGAGCCGAGACTGCGCCACTGCACTCCAGCCTGGGTGGCAGGGTGAGACTCTGTCTCAAAACAAATAAAATAAAATAAAATAATAAGGACACATACATTGATATGGAATATTCCAAGGTATATTAATAAGTGGGTGAAAACTTCAAGGTTCAGAAAAATGTGCCAAAGGTGCAACTTTTATGTAAAAGAATAATGGAAATTAAATTTATCTTTGTACATAAGAAATTAGAAACAGTAGTTGCCTTTCAGAGATGGAAATTGGCAAATAGGAAAGAAGCATGGGAGGGAGATTTGTCACTGCATAACTCAGTACCTTTTCTGCATTTCTGGATATTCAAACCTATGTTAAAAATGGTTGGATCTGGAGCCTTTCTCATCTTGCCCCAAATGTTGATCCTCCTGATTCTTAGTTGTTTAAATAATTTAACACACTCTGCCTGACTTGCATCAGGCTCCTCTAATTGGAGACACCAGGACTGAGTATGGAGCAGAGAAACTCCCAGCAGAGACCACCACTGCTCAGACCCCCTTTTGCAGGCTACATAAAGCTTAAAAGTAGTGAAGTTATTTAACCAGGGCTTCAGACTCCAAATTCGCCAGAATTTCACCCTAAGAATAAAACAAGGCTTTCTAGAAAGAGCAGGAAGAAGAGTCAATATCACCGATTCCCTTCTCTTCTCTCTCCCAGAGCTAGGAACACAGAGATCCCCACCCCCTTACCAGACAACTCTCTTTCCAAAGCCCCCAAAATGCTGGTGCTGGGGGCTCACCCAAACCCCCATGGCAGGAAACTCACCTCTGAAGGAAGAAGGTCAAACCCTAGACGTGGGAAGTCAGCCAGGCTAAGACCCAGCCAGGCATAAGAATTCCCACCCCCTCTCCCAGCCCCAGCCCCTCCCTTCCACACCCAGGTGCTGCCCCTATCCTGCGGTGCTGCTGTTTTTAAACGTGGGCCTAATGGATCATCCACCCCTGGGTCAGAACCTCAGTCAGGTATCCTGGCCCTGAATGGCTGTCAATCAATCACCAGGTGTTGTCACACAACCAACCCAGCTGAGCCAAGCTGCTGTTGGTGGTATCTCAAGTTAACCTGTGAGTCCTTGAATTGGGGGTAGTAAGACAGGGATCCACCAAGTATTTTCATGGCAGAAGGCAAGATAGAGGGAGACATTTTTAGGGGGATACGTCTTTGGACTGGATTCAAACCACCATACAAGAGCCAGTGTCTGTGCAAAGATGAGGAGTTGAGTTGAGCTGTTCGCCAGAGCCAAGAGGCAGATTCTCAGCTCCAGGTGAATCTCCTTTGCCTGAGAAGGCTGATCTTGGCCTGAAGCCAATAGTGGGTGATTGTGGGAGGGACACGGGTCCACTTGCCTCTTCCTCCCCGATCTGGTCCCAACTTGCCTGGCTCTGGGCCTCCCATCTTTTACCAGTGTCCCTGAAAGCAAAGACTGAGGAACCCTCTCTTTTTCATGGCTTCCTCAGCCAGTGGTTCTTACATTGCAGCACACACCAAATCCCCTGCAGGCCTTGTTAAAAGTGTGGTGGACCCATTCCCAGAAATTCTGATTCAGGGCTGGGCACGGTGGCTCACACCTGTAATCCCAGCACTTTGGGAGGCCGAGGTGGGCAGATCACTTGAGGTCAGAACCAGTCTGTCCAACATGGTGAAACCCTGTCTATACTAAACATACAAAAATTAACTGGGTATGGTGGTGCATGCCTGTAATCCCAGCACTTTGGGAAGCTGAGGCACGTGGATTACCTGAGGTCAGAAGTTTGAGACCAGCCTGGCCAACATGGTGAAACCCTGTCTCTATTAGAAATACAAACATTAGCTGGGCATGGTGGTGAGTGCCTGTAATTCCAGCTACTTGGGAGGTTGAGGCACAAGAATTACTTGAATCTGGGAGGTGGAAGCTGCAGTGAGCTGAGATTGCACCACTGCATTCCAGCCTGAGTGACAGAGTGAGACTCTGTCTCAAAAAAACAAAAAAAGAGAAAGAAAAAGAAAACAAAGGGAGGGAGGAAGGAGAGAGGGAAGGAAAGGAAGAAATAAAGAAGGAAGGAAGGAAAGAAAAGAAAGGAAGAAGGGCAGGGAAAGAGAGGGAAGGAGAGGGGAGGGGAGGGGAGGAGAAGGGAGGGGGAGGGAAGGGAAGGGATTTTGATTCAGTAGGCATGGGGTGGGGCCCGAGACTGTGCTTCTAACAAGTTCCCGATGCTGTTGGTGATGCTGCTGCTGCTGACACCAGGCTGGGGACCCGCATCTGAGAGGCACTGGGGGAACCCTTTGGTCTGATGGTCCCTTTCTGGAAGGAGAGGAAGGGGTGATGAAGCTGGACCCCTTTCCTCCTCCACTCCTTGCTTTTGCCTCCATTCCCTGAGCACCCCTTTTCCCCCACTGAATCTACTCTCTCCTCTGGCTTCTTTCTCATTCATTGGCTTCCTTCTTTTGAAGAAGTCCTGAGATGGCTGCTACTTACAGAGGAATCTTTTACTAACCCTGATCCCCAATTTCCAAAGCTCTCCGTCTGTCCCTTCTCCCCTCCACCTCACTTACACACCCCTTATCCCCAGAACATCTGTGGCTGCCTATTGCCTTCAAGATAATGTTGCTGGAAAAAGAGGGTCCTGATCCAGACCCCAAGAGTTCTTGGATCTCATGCAGGAAGGAATTAAAGGCAGATCCCAGAGCGCAGTATGAAAGAAAGAAGTTTATTAGAAACCACTCTGTTGTAGAGTGGAGCATCCTCAGAAACCAGGAGGAAGAACACACCATCTTTTGTTAGTGTCTCTACTTATAAGAAACCATAAGGAGTGGCTGGACACAGTGGTTCACACCTGTAATCCCAGCACTTTGGGAGGCCGAGGCAGGTGAATCACCTGAGGTCACGAATTCAAGACCAGCCTGGCCAACACGGTGAAACCTGTCTCTAGTAAAAATACAAAATTGGCCAGGTGTGGTGGCATGCCTGTAATCCCAGCTACTTGGGAGGCTGAGGCAGGAGAATCACCTGAGCCCAGGAGGCAGAGCACTGAAGCAAGATTGTGCCACTCCACTCCAGCCTGGGTGACAGAACGAGACTCCATCTCAAAAAAAAAAAAAAAAAGTAAAAAGAAAAGAAACCATAAGGAGCTGTAATTAAACTTGGAATGTGCAGATGTGCTCGCTAAAGGTAAGGGCTATTGGTGCTATCAATGACCATTAACCCTTCAGCCTAAACACACTTGTTAACATTACTCTTAATTAAAGTGGGCTGTGTTCTTAGGACACCTGGACATTTTGCAGGCTTAGTGGGAGATGCTCTCCATGGCTATAAATTTTCTGTAATTATAATTGGTGGTCAGCTTTGGATGTGGCTATTTTCAGACCATAAGCATTAAGCTGCTCACTTCAAGATGGAGTCACTTTAGTCATGTTTTAGTAAACCAGAGGCCTGGTAAGCAAGGGTTCCTCTAACAATAATCCCAACTCCTGAGCCTGGTATGGAAGATCCATCCCCATCCACTCGTCCCCGGCTTGTACTCTGTTTCCACCAAAGCTCACTCCCAATGGACTGAACTGTACATTTCCACACTCATGCTTTGCCCAATGTGCTTCCCTCATACAAGAATACTATTCCTTGCCCACTCTTGGGTCACATGTATTCCATTCATGACATGTGTCACATGTATGTTTCCATGCACTCTGGGCCAGGCTCATGCCAGGTACCAGGGAACAGACATCGGGCTAAGGCCCAGCCCAAGTCCTTGAAGAGCTTCCAATTTGAGAGTAGGGATGAGGGGGCCACATACACATAAAACCCCATCCTGACATGTGATCCATTTTTGGTGCATTCTGTCTTTTTTCATTCTCATAAGAAACACAACAGTGAGGCTACACAAAGCACGGGTCTTATCCCCAAATTTGGAAATGGGATAATTAACTCGAGGGCTCAGTCCCTCAAAGAGACTTGTCCAAGATCTCCCTAAATGGGCAGAAGAGCAAGCTAGGCTACAAATCCGGGCCTGTAGGACTTTTTAAAGATCTGTGTTTATGAGCGAGCCTTAACACAGGGGTTCTTTATTCTGAGTGGGATTCCTTCATCAGACACTCGTGTGACAATGATCTCCTGCCAGTTTGTGGTTTGCCTTTTAATGGTGTCTTTGGATGAATAATTATTCTTAATTTTGCAGCCATAAAAAAATGAGTTCATGTCCTTTGCAGGGATATGGATGCAGCTAGAAGCCATCATTCTCAGTAAACTAACAGGAACAGAAAACCAAACACTGCATGTTCTCACTCATAAGTGGGAGCTGAACAATGAGAACACATGGACACAGGAAGGGGAACATCACACACTGGGGCCTGTCAGTGGGTGGGGAGCAAGGGGAGAGAGAGCATTACGACAAATACCTAATGCATGCAGGGCTTAAAACCTAGATGACAGGTTGCTAAGTGCAGCAAACCACCATGGCGCATGTATACCCATGTCACAAACCTGCAAATTCTGCACATGTGAAAAAAAAAAAAACTGGAAAAAAAATTCTTCATTTTAATTCTACTGTTTATCTTTTAAGGTGAATTCCTGAGTCTTATTTGGGAAACGTTTGCAGATCCCAACATCATGAAGCTATATGCTCCTTGGTTTTCTTCCTGAAGCTTCATTATTTTACCTTTCATATTTATGTCTATGAAATTCAGGACATTGGCAATATCTGAAATAGATTACAGGGAAAACAAATGACACAGGACAGCATCCTGGGCCTAAGCAGAAGCAGCACGCATGGTGGTGAGAACCCCAGGCCTGCCTGCCACCTCCAAGCAGTATGAGCTTCGATGGATTACCAGCCGCTGCCTCAGTTTTCTCATCTGTGAAATGGTGTTGACAAGATTAGATCCTTCCTGAAGCTATAGTCAGACCCAGAGGTTAATAAGGCCTTTGACTGTGCTGGATTTCAAGTAAACGCTCAATTCTTAGACAAGGCACAATGAAAAATAACATTTATTCTTAAAAAGTAAATGCTCACTAAGGGTTGGCAATTCTCTGGGGCTTCAGAGGAGAAAAAGTAAAGTGAGGCTGGTGAAAGGGCCCTTATAGTGAGTGAGGGCAGCTCCTAGAAGATATTTCTAGAAGGGGCATCGGGTCTGGATCACGGCTGGCAGGCCTTGTCTGAATTCTCGTAGTCTACTCTCATAGCTGTCCTGGGAGGGAAGCTTACATTTAAGCAGACTGAGGTGCAGAGTTGAAGTAATTTGCTCAAGGCCACACAGCAAGGAAGTGGTGGAGTTAGGGTTTGAGCCCAGGCCTCCACAACCCCACATGGCCCTCTACAGGGAGAGGAGCGGAAGGAACTGAGCTATTTGCCTTCAACAATCTGGACAGGGCGGCTTCTGTACACTCTTGGGCCAGACACTATACACTGCTAAGAATGGAAGTGTCCGATGCTGAAAAGACATGGAAGTGGGGTTGAGGGACATGGGGGTAGGGGACTCAACTGACACATTTGAATAAAAGTGAAAATGGCAGCCCAGCACAGTGGCTCATGCCTGTAATCCCAGCACTTTGGGAGGCCAACGTGGGCAGATCACTTGAGGCCGGGAGTTGGAGACTAGCCTGACCAACATGGCGAAACTCCATCTCTACTAAAAATGCAAAAATTAGCACGTGGTGTTGGGCACCTGTAATCCCAGCTACTCAGGAGGCTGAGGCAGGAGAATCACTCGAACCCGGGAGACGGAGGTTGCCATGAGCCGAGACCGCATCACTGCACTCCAGCCTGGTGACAGGGTGAGACTCCGTCTAAAAAAAAAAAAAAAAAAAAAGTGAAAATGGGGACAGCCTGAGGAGTTGCAAGAGTCAGAGAGCCGTGGTTCTTAAACCCAGAGGCAAGTTAAAGGCAATTGGTGCTTTAGAAATAACTGGATGGAGAGACAGTGCATCCTGTTGTCCCTTGGCTGTGGATAGAGGGACCCAGCTTGAGCTCAGGATGTGCCATAGCTGAAATTCAGGTGTATGTGGGCAACAGGTGGGACCCCCCACCTTGACCAAAACTGTCAGAATCAGGGTAAAGTTGATTCCACGCAGAGAAAGCAAACAGGGCTGATGATAGTAATCAAACACACCTGTGCCCCTTCCCCACCACCTTTCCATTCCCGTGGTCAGTTGGCACAGTCTTACTGACCCCGCTGTGCTGGGCACTGAGGAGACGAGGCTGGGCCCACAGTGCTGACCATAACCCGTGTGGAATTCCCTCTTTGAGGGAAACTGAGCATTGAACTGGAGATTACAAGTTACAGTGGAAAGTGACATGGTGGAGGAGGGCTGTAGAGGGGCAGGGTGTGTGAGCCCAGAGAAAGTCACATAACCTGGAAGTGAAAGGTGATAGGGAGTAGGTAAGGTCGGAAGGATGGAAGGACTCAGAGGGGGAAGCAGGGTAGCAGAGAGCATAGGAGAATGTTCCAGGCAGACAGAAGGGCAGAGGCAAAGGATTGGATTTTAGCAGTTAGGAGAATTTCCTAGGTGCTGGAGCACAGAGGGTGTGTGTTTTGGAGGCAGGGTGGGCAGGAATGTGTCCTCCTTTCCAGAGAGAGTTGGAAGGCATTTGGGGGTGGTTCTGAACTGGGGAGACATAATCAGAGTTGGGTTTCAGAAGAAGGACTTGGCCTGTTCTTCTATGGATCGACTGCGGGGGAGGGAACAAGACTGGAGGCTGGGACCCAGCTAAAAGAAAGATGCTCCACATCACCAGTCATCCGGGAAATGCACATCAAAGCCACATGCGATAGATAACTTCACACACCCCAGGATGGCGATGACAGCCACCAAAACCACAGAAAATCACAAATTTCCGTGAGAACGCTGGGAAAGTGGAACCCTCCTATGTTGCTGATAGGAATGCCATGGGGCAGCCATGGTGAAAAACAGTTTGGTAGCTCCTCAGAGTTAAACATCTGACCCAGCAGCTCCACTCATAAGTATATGCCCCAAAACTGGAAAACAGGGACTTAAACATTTCTTGTACACCAGTGTTCACAGAAGCATTATTCACAATAGCCAAAAAGAAACCACCCAAGTGTCCACCAACTGAAGAATGGATCAACAAAATGAGGTGTAACCATACAATGAAGCATTACTCAGCCATCAAACGGAACGAAGCTCTGATACACGCTACCACAAGGGTGAACCCGAAAATATTACGCTACGTGAAATAAGCCAGACACAAAAGGCCAGTACTGTATGATTCTATCTACATGAAATACCCAGAAAGGGCCAATCCTTAGAGACAGAAAGCAGGTGAGTGGTTGCCAGGGGCTGGCAAAGGGGAGTGGGACGCCATTGCTTTGTGGGTCTGGAATTCCTTTTGGGGTGACACAAAAGTTCTGAAACTAGAGGGTGGTGATGGTTGTGCAACATTGTGATGTAACTAATGCCACTGAATTGTACACTTTAACATAGCTAAGATGAGCTGGGCGTGGTGGTGGGCACCTGGAATCCCAGCTACTCGGGAGGCTGAGGCAGGAGAATCACTTGAACCCAGGAGGCACAGGTTGCAGTGAGCCGAAATCCGGCCACTGCACTCCAGCCTGGGCAACAGAGTGAGACTCCGCCTCGGGGGGGAAAAAAAAAAAGCTAAAATGTTAAATTTCATGTTAAGTGTATTTTACAAGAAAGACCCAAAACCAGACATGGGGTCATGAGTTAGGGGCCCTGCAAATCCCAACAGCATTTTTTCCTTCTTCCCCTTTAGCTAGGAAACTCCAGGCAGTTTAGCTGGTGGTTTTCTTCCCTTTGCTCCCCTAGAAGAGCCCCTCAGCTGCAGGTGCCCCAGCCCGGAGGCTATGGGCAGCTGTAGTCAAATGGCGGGTGGGGCCCCAGCACCTAGTGGGCCAACACAAAGGCCAGAGATGGGGTCATCTGGGCAGAACTGCGACTGTGAGCCTCCAGATCTTTATTTGAGGGCTGGCGCGCCCTCTGGCGGACACCTGGAAAGGCAATGTATGGCCAGGCCCCTCCTCGCTGCTCCCCTAGTCCCTGACGCTTCCTCCCACCTCCTCCCTCCCTGTCACGGGGAGCCCCAACTCCGCATTCCTTGCCAAGTATGGTGGCCTTGCCCTTCCCACAGGCACGGTGGCATCTCCCGCATCGTGCATTGCTCTTCCCACGTACCTCGCGTCCCGTCCCTGCCATGGGGAGCTTGCATTCCAAGTCCTGCATTCTGATTTCTGTCCTGGGTCCATCTCTTATCTCCCCAGGGACCTGTTACCAAAGCCCCCTGCTCAGTCACTCTCAGGAGCCCGCCGGCAACTTTCCGCCTCCCCCACAGTCCTCGACAGCAACTCTACAATGTGGGCCTCGGAGCAGGATTTCACTCGATTTGTTTTGTAAGAAAAGGGTACTTTTTGTTGCTGTTGGCAGAGACAAGGGTCTCACTGTGTTGAAGCTGGTCTTGAACTCCTGGCCCCAAGCAATCCTCCCGCCTCGGCCTCCCACAGTGCTGGGATCACAGGCGTGCGCCACCGCGTTGCAATGGCTGCACCAACCGCTCAGAGCGTCCTTGGGATTCTGGCCTGCAGGGCGCGGCGTGCGCGGCCGGGCTTCCTAGGTCAGGGTCTCCGAGGTCATCTCCGCCCCCCACAGACTCCCATGCCCCCACGCCCGGAGGATCCACTGGAAGCTTTCCACCAGGAGCTCGGCCCCGCTACCCCAAGACTCCGGCCGTGGGCAGCTGTGACAGAGCTACTCCTCTGGGTCGGACGGGGTCGAGCCCTCGCTTGGCCGGCGCCCCAAGGCCTGGTTTTTGGATTTTCCTCCCGCGCTCCCGGAAAGCGGGCAGAGGTGCAGTGAGCGCGCCGGCCGCCAGGGGGCACCAAGGGCCGGGGGAGGCAAAGACTCCTCGTGGCTTCTCCACCCACCGCGCAGGGCGCAGACCTCCGGACGCAGGGCGCCGCTCCCCTGCCCGCTTCCACACCGAGGCCGGAGCGGAGGCCCAGGGTCACAAGCGCGGGCCCACGACCAACGCAAAGGCAGACGGGCCCTCGGGCGCTCACGCGCCCTCTCAAACTCCAATCGGCCTCGCCGGCGCCAGCACCTCCGCGGGAGGCCCCAGCCTGGGAGCACGTGGGCCGCGGGGCTGCGGGCCGATGGCGGGGTGGGGACCAGCAGACGCGCGGGGATCCACGGCAGAACAGCCCCTTACCGTGGCGGGGGCGCTGGGGTCCCTCGGGGCAACCAGAGGACACAGGCTCGGTGCCGCAGGGCAGTCGGGAAGGCTTCCTGGAGGCTGGGCTTGAGCCGAGGGTGGGTGGGATTTCGGTGCCTGGTAGGGGGTGGGGGCCACGCCTCAGGAACACTGGAGCCACTTGGGGAAAAGGCGGCACAATGGGAGATCCAGAAGGAGGAGAAAGCCGGAAAGCGAGCAGAGGTGGCCCAGACCGTGTAGGGGAGGCCTCTGAGACCCTGGCCGGTACAGGATGTGCTAAGGACCACCTGGTCTGCAGTGAGTCTCCGGGCCTGCGAGCTAGCAGAAGGGGCTACAGGGATCCCCGCCTTCCCCCAGGCTGGGGCGTTCCCCAGGAGAAGGCCAAGGTTGGCCCATGTAGGGTTCCCCAGCAGGTGGTCAAGCCCTGGCCTGTGCACGGGGCCTGCGGACAGTGCTGGAATGGAATGGAGTGCAATGGAATGTGTCCGAGGATGTCCTCATCCTCTCCAGGCCAGAAGATAACAGATGTGCAGGAGTGGAGATTTCAGAGACAGAACAGGAGAGAATCCAGAAGCCTCTTCCCAGAACCCGCAGCCCCTGCAGAGAGAGGACCCCCAGGCCTCCGGGAGGCTGTGCAGATGACCCAGGAGCTCTGGTCCTCAGCACATGGACGCCCTGCTTAGGCCTCTCACCAGTCTCTCCCCTCTACCTGCGGGTGCCTTGAAACAGGGCAGCCATGTTTTCCTTTGAGCTTCCATTTCTCCTCCTGACCTGGCCAGAGCAAGCCCAGGTGTTCTCTGAGGTCCCTTCCAATGTGACAGGCAGAGGTGGGTGTGTGCACCTTGTACTGCAGGGACAGAACTTGCAGATCCCGACTGAAGGAGAAAGACTTTAATCCTCCCCCTTCCAGGCCCAGGGCTCCAGTTAAGACAAGCAGAAGTGCTATTGTGCGGGGTACTGGAGTCTCCTGTGCTCAGGTTTCTTGCTGTCCTGGTAAGGTCTCCACTGCACCCACATGGCTCAAGACTGGTGTGGTGAACACCAAAGCTACAAGGTCTCCTGGGTGGTGGGGTCACGTGACTTCAGGAGACTTTGCAGGTGTCTGACTGCCTTCTTCACCCTCTGGTCATTGGGGTCTGAGCAGATGACCTGCCCTGGACAGTAACAAGTCTACGGAGAGGGAGAAAACCATCAGAGTCCTGGGACCATCCCCACCCTGCACTGACCAGGAGCCTGAGGCCCAGGGTCACATGGGACATTGATGGCAGATCTGAGATATCAGGTTATGTCCTCTGGGAGTCTCAATCCTCCATGAGTCCGAGCCTTGACCCTGCCACTGCAAAGAAACTGTGGACCCTGCGGGAAGCCAGGGCTGCAGGACTTCTTGTCCCTCTCTACAGACTGTCATGTCTCAGAGACCTGCAGAGCTGTCCATCATCTGGAAAGGCTGGGGTGAGCCCTGGCCTTCTGAACTCTCCTCTGGCCCCGGTGAGAGACCACATCAGCCCCTGGTTTGCTGCATGACCAAGGGGTCATCCCATCCATCTCTGGGCCTCAGTTTCTCGAAATGTAAATCCAGGACTTGGACCCTGTGGCCAGGTCCCTCCAGGGTCTCAGTGCGTGGTCTGGAACAGCCCAGAGGAACAGGGCTGGCTGGTCAAAGGGAAGAGGGAAGAAGAATCCTGCTCTCCCCTCTCCCCAAGGTGTGGTCTGGGGGCTCCAGGGGCTGCCTCCTCCCATGCCCAGCTCCCAGGATGCCTGGGGTGGGGCAGACTTACACGATGGCATCCCTAGGACACTCTACCGAGGTCCCGTGCCACGTGACAACCTTTCGGATAGGAATGGCTCCTTTGAAATACTCAAGGCAGCACTCCTGGCCAACACCAGCCCTCAAGCTGCAGAGAGCTGGTGCAGGACTGTCTGTGTGAGGGTGTGGCCTGCAGGGTGTACTATGTGTACCACTAGGTGTGTCTGTGGATGTGGGGGTCTGCGGGGTACTCCATGTGTGTGTCTGTGGATGTGAGGGGTCTGTTTCTTTGTCATGTGTGCATGTGCGTCTTATGTGTGTCTATGGGTGTGGGAGGGGTCTCTGTGTGTCTGTGGGGGGATCTGTGTGTGTGCATGTGTGTCTGTGTGTGTGTCTATGTATGTTGGGGGGTCTGTGTGTGTCCTTGTGCATGTGCCTATGTGTGCATGGGTATCTGTGATCTATGTGTGTCTGTGGATGTGGGGGTCTGCAAGGTGCACTGTGTGTCTGTGTGGGGGTCCATGTGTGTCCATGTGTGTCTGTGTATGTGGAAGTCTGTGGGGTACACTGTGTGTTGTGTCTGTGGGAGGGTCTGTGTGTGCATCTTGCTTGTACCCATGGGAGGAGGATTTGGGGACCTCCTGCATGTGTGCATCTGTGCATGACTATACATCAGGTGTGCACGCACTCAAACCACCACCCCCTTCACCACCTCTGGGCCAGGCTCCGGCTGAGCCTTTCCCGGCAGCAAGTAGTTCAGGCCTCACAACCATATCTGGAACGCAGGTTCTCTATTACCCTGTTTTACAGATGATCAAATGGAGGCCCAGAGATGTGAGGACACTTCAGACCTCAGTTTTCTCATCTGTGTGAAAAAAAAAAAAAAAAGATATCCAAAACTTGGAAATGGGCAAAATGATGATTATGTTGCTTTTAAAAGTATATAGTGTACATTTTCTACGCATTTCTTCCCCAGCTGTCCTCGGACTCTCCCAGGGATAAAATTCAGTTTGACTACCTCTGATTGGGGCCCCGCCCTTTCACAGCCCTGTGAACTTAGAGCAAATTCACAGCAAACTTAAGGGTGGGACATCATCTGTCTGAGAAGATAACCCAACCTCCAGTCCTCACCCTACGTACTTCTTCATCTGGCTGTTCATTTGTATCCTTTACAACAAAATGGCAATCGTAACGTGTTTTCCTGAGTTCTGTGCACTGTTTTAGCAAATTACTGAACTGGAAGAAGGGGTCATAGGAACCCTCAATTTGTAGCCATGTCACCAGAAGCACGGGTAACCTGGGGACCCTTTACTTGTAACTTGTGTCTGAAGTGCGGGGCAGTCATGTGGAACTGAGCCCTTAACCTGTGGTATCTTCAGTAACTCTGGAAGTGTCAATTGTTAAAACTGTAGGACACCCAGTCGGTGTCTGCAGAGAATTGGAGAATCGTGTGAAAAACCAACACATTTGGTATCAAAGGTCTTGTGAAAAGCAGTTTTTCTTTACTACCAGTAACAGGTGATGACCCTGTTTTCTCCATACTCAGTTATACTGTCCTGGTGTCCACAAATAGATTCTGCTGTAGGATTTATTGAAGAAAACCATCACCTAGAAATGGACTTTTACTGAAAATTGTTCAAGGATTCTGGGACAATAAATCCTCATCTTAACATGCAAAAAGAGGGAGAGAGAGAGATTTCAGATTTTTAAAAATCCGATTTCTAACTTCTTGAAGACTCAGAATATTTGGCATTACTGTAATTGCTTTGCTGCCTATCCAGAATTTGCTACAGCTGAGTAGAGGCTGCCTTCTTTAGGTAGGACATGCACTCTTCAAAATTCTCCACCCTGCCTACTCCTTATTGTCACTCTGAGCAGCCTCATTCATCTATGTGACTTTGAGGACATTTGAGTATCTCTGGGCCTGCAGGAATGCTTATGAGGATTTGGAGTTTGCTGGTGATGGTTAAGTCTCATTTACTAGTGATTGCTTTTCTCCTGTTTTTATCTGTGGCATGTCAGAAGACCTGGAACATGAGGATCTGAAGGAACAATGATGCTCCCAGTCCAATTATCTTAAATGACTGTCCCACATTCAGAAAACCTCCAGTGGTTTTGAACCTCAATCTAAACTAAATGCAGACTAGCTTCTGTTCTAAGAAGCCTGGGGGCCAGAAACAGCATACGCCTTACAGAGCTCACAGGTGGGCATGGTGAGGAGAGGGTGTGTGGCACTTGGGGGATGGCAGAAGTTATCTTGTCCTTTCCTTGCCTGTGTTTTCTGGTCCCTTTCTTACTACTTACTATTGGGCCTGCTGTTCTCCCGCTTCCTGAGAGTTAGCTTGCCTGCTATTATTGCTTAGAATTTTTTTTTTTTTTTTTTTTTTTGAGACAGAGTCTCACTCTGTCGCCCAGGCTGGAGTGCAGTGGCATGATCTTGGCTCACTGCATCCTCCGCCTCTTGGGTTCAAGTGATTCTCCTGCCTCAGTCTCCTGAGTAGCTGGGACTACAGGCATGCACCACCATGCCCGGCTAATTTTTGTATTTTTAGTAGAGACAGGGTTTCACCATGTTGGCCAGGATGGTCTCGATCTCCTGAGCTCGTGATCCGCCCACCTCGGCCTCCCAAAGTGCTGGGATTACAGGCATGAGCCACTGCGCCCAGCCCGTTGCTTAGATTTTTTTTAAGTGTTGAGAGATTCCCTTCTAAAGAGTATCTTGAGGCTTCCAAGATTTTCATCAGAGACCTTGAAAACCATCAATGACACTGGGAATCCAAGGCAGCCACCTTCCTTCAGGACCTGAAAAGCCATGTGTTTATGCAAGAGTTCCAGTTATTACAAAATAGAAACGCTGTAACATGCTATCTTGTTGACTACATTTTATACTTACATAAAGGGCATCTATAGTAAATGTCATTTTTGACAGCTGCATAGTATCCCATGTATGCATATATATAACAATATGCAAAAAACTTAATTTTCACTCCTTAGAGTACTACCAAGACTGAGTATCTCTTCTTACTTTAACAGTCATTTTTTTATATCTGTTTAAAAGCTGCCTGTTAGTGTCAGTGTCTAAATTACTTATCTTTAGATATTAATGTTTTAAGAGACAGAGTCTCACTGCCACCCAAGCTGGAGTGCAGTGGTGGTCACAGCTCTCTGCAGCCTCGAATTCCTGGACTCAGGTGATCCTCCTGCCTCAGCCTCCCAAGCAGCAAGGACTGCAGGCACACACCACCGTGCCTGGCTAACTTTTTTTATTTTTTGTAGTGATGGGATCTTGCTATGTTGCCCATACAGGTCTGGAACTCATGGCCTCAAGCAATCTTCCCGTCTCAGCCTCTCAGGTCTCAGCCTCCCAAAGCACTGAGATTACAGATCTGAGCCACCATGCCCAAATACTATACTTTTATATCACAAATTTTACAAAAGTATTTCCACATTTTGTGCTTTATCTTTTAAACTTTAAAACAAAAACATATAGGAATACTTAGTTTTGAGTAGTCAATTTATCAGTACATACCCTGTGGCTAGTTTCTGACTTTCATCTAATGCTTAGAAAGGTTTTCTCAATTACATGAAAATTAAAAATGTACTCATATCTTTTTCCTTTTTTAAATAAATCTTTATTTTTCATCTTTTCAAAAGTAATACATGCTTGTTGTCAAAAACTAAACAAATAAATTAATGCGGGTAGAGTATCTTTAGTATGGGTTTTCCTATCCAACAAGGCTTCTCTCTCTCTCCATTTATTCAAATTTCCTTTCTAAAGTGGCTCCCAGTGAAGACTTAAATTTCTCCATACAAGTCCTCCATAACTGTTTATTTCTAGAAAATCTACTTTTTACTTTTCTTGATGCTGCTGGGAATGAAATCTTTTCCTTCATTATATTTTCTAATTCCTGTTGGTACAAAACAAAGCTATTTATTTTGGCTGTCTCTCTTTAAATAGTCATCCTTTCCTGATTAAAAACTGAATAGAATAAAAACTCTTTCCATATGAAGACTCTGCCATATTCGTTCCCTCTTGGGGGTTTTTCAATGGGTGAATCTGATGATACTTGATCCATTTTGGCATTAATCTTGAGAGTTTTCTACATCTTTCTCATTATTAGGATTTTCCTTCACTATGGACACTCTGATGCTGACTGAGCTGGAAGCTAAACCTGAATGCTTTCCCACACACACTACACATATAGGGTTTCTTCCAAGTGTGGACTGTCTGATGTATAATGTAGTCAGAACTAAAGCTGAAGCCTTTGCCACATTCCACACATCTGAAGGGTTTCTCCCCAGTGTGGCTCCTCTGATGCCGAATTAAATGGGCATTAACATGGAAGGCTTTTCCACACTCCTTACACTGAAAGGGTTTCTCTCCAGTGTGAATTCTCTGGTGCACAATATAGTTAGAACTACAGCTGAACGCTTTCTCACATTCCATACATTTGAAAGGTTTCTCCCCAGTATGTATCCTCTGATGCCTAGTTAGTTTGGCATTGATACTGAAGGCTTTCCCACATTCCTTACATTGATAGGGCTTTTCTCCAGTATGGATTCGGTGATGATCAAGTAGGTTTCTTTTAGAAGTAAAGCATCTCCCACATTCATTACATTCAAAAGGTTTCTCCCCAGTGTGAATTCTCTGATGCCGCATTAGTTTCCCATTAACGCTGAAGGCCTTTCCACACTCATTACACTCATAGGGCTTCTCCCCAGTGTGAATTCTCAGATGCTGCCGAAATTGGGAGTTACACCTGAAGGCTTTCCCACATTCATTACACTCATAGGGTTTCTCGCCTGTGTGAATTCTCTGGTGTTGGATTAACTTCCCTTTGACACTGAAGGCTTTTCCACATTCAGTGCATTCATAGGGTTTCTCACCTGTGTGGATTCTCTGATGCTGAATGAGTTTTGTATTATTATTGAAGCCTTTTCCACACTCTTTACACTGATAGGGCTTTTCTCCTGTGTGGATGCTCTGATGCTGCCTAAGCTGGGAGCTGCACCTGAAGCCTTTTCCACAGTCATTACATTGATAAGGCTTCTCTCCCGTGTGGATTCTCTGGTGCTGAATTAATTTTGCATTAACATTGAAAGCTTTCCCACAGTCATTACACTCGTAAGGTTTCTCCCCAGTGTGGACTCTCTGATGTGTAATATACGCAGAACTACAGCTGAAGCCATTTCCACACTCCTTGCACTGATAAGGCTTCTCTCCCGTATGGATTCTCTGATGCCTACTTAGGCTTCCATTAACACTGAAGGCCTTCCCACACACCTTACACTGATAGGGCTTCTCCCCACTGTGGATTGTCTGATGTGTGATATAATGGGAACTGTAGCTGAAGCTTTTCCCACACTCCACACATTTGAAGGGTTTCTCCCCACTGTGAAGTCTTTGATGCCAAATTAATTTCTCATTAATGCTGAAAGCTTTGCCACACTCCGAACACTGATAAGCCTTTTCCTCAGTGTTGTTTTCTTGATGTTGATTAAGTTGAGAGTCACACCTAAAGGGCTCCACTAATTCTTCACATTTGAAAGGTCTTTCCTCAGAATTAATTATTTCATGCTTAACGAGTTTTGTATCAAAGCTGATGGCTTTCCCCAATCCTGTACACCCAGAGGGCTGCACTCCAGTGATGGTATGACCCTGATATGAGTTTGAACTTTGACTAAAAAAACACTCCTCCATGGGGCTTGTCTCATCTTTCACTGTTCCATCAATGGTGTTGCTCTTCTCCTTCTTTATATTTCCTGTTGAGTAGACTTCCTGTGGTTTCTCTAGAAGAGAGGCTTCTGAAAAGTCTGTTTCCTGGGAAAAGTCCCTTTGAAGTTCAAAAGATACATTCTCTTTTCCTTCATACATTTCCTTTGTCAAATCATTGTCAGTCTGAATATCTACTATAAAAAACAGAAAACATAAAATGTCATGTAAGAACCATGTTAGAAAAAAGAAGAGAACTGTGCTATAAAAGACCATAATAATCGGGGGCTCCTTAAAATCATCAGACTAGGTCAAAAAACCTAGGGTTTCTCCATAAGGTGGAATAACTAATATGTAACTAGTAAAAGAATACAATAAATCCATACATGCTGACATAAAAAGACATCAAAGATAAAATCAAATGGAAAAGCAAGTTGAAAAACCAGTATATAGAATAGATTTTCATCTGTGTAAAGAAAAATATAAAAGGCAGATACATATACTTGTACATATCCAGAAAACTTCTAGAAGAATCCATAAGAAACTAAACAAACTAGCATAGGAAGTTTGGTGGACTTGCTTCCCCACTTTATATACTTTCTGTACCGTTGAGTAGGTGTCAATATTATAAAGCAATGAAAGTAATGATTAAAAAAAAAACATCACCAGTCTCATTGTGCCTAAAGCAAGGCCACTGTAGAGAACATAACCAATCACATGAAGGTTAAAAGTGACAGCTGGGCGCGGTAGCTTACGCCTGTAATCCCAACACTTTGGGAGGCTGAGGCAGGCGGATTGCCTGAGCTTGGGAATTGCAACCAGCCTGGGCAACACAGTGAAACTCTGTCTCTACTAAAACACAAAAAATTAGCCAGGCATGGTGGCACGCACCTGTAGTCCCAGCTACTAAGGAGGCTGAGGCAGGAGAATTGCTCGAACCCAGGAGACAGAGGTTGCAGAGAGCCAAGTTCATGCCACTGCACTCCAGTTTGGGCGACAGAGCGAGACTCCATCCCAAAAAAAAAAAAAAAAAAAAACCAGTGACAGCAGTGGAATAAAATTCTAGGTCTTGTACACCAGATCAGCATTCTTTAATCACACCATGCTTTTCTGCACCCTGCAGTTTCTTCTTAGTTGTTCCTATGGCACTCAGTTCCTTACTTAAAAAAAAAAAAAAAAAAAAAAAGAAAATGCTGAAGAAGGAAAAGGCACAGGATCCAACAGGATGTGGCAACTTGGGGGATGACAAAAGTCAGCAGCACCAGGGAGCAAAATGGAAATAATTTTGTTTCTTTCCTTAGAACGTTAACTGTGGGCTTTCCAAAATTCCTCCTTCAACTTCATTTCTACTTTAGACAGGTTCTATTTAAGGGTCATCTCATCCCATCTCTTCCTATTCCCCTCCAAATACTGCATTAACCTTGCCTTTTCCTTTCACTTCTTCCTCCAATCCTAAACTTGATCATTCCCTAGAAGTCTTTTTATAATACCAGTAGTCTTTACAACTAGAACTACTGATCTCTGCATTTGTTCCCACCTTTCTCAAAAGCTGAATCCCAAAATGCTGCCTCATATTTTTTCATCTTTCATCACTCCTCAACCATATGTAATATGCCCCCTGCCCCAATATTTCATAATTGCTCTCAAGCCCCTCCAATTGCCTGGATTCCCCAGCAAGCACTTTCTAAATAATACTGGTCTCTTCCCAACTAAAAAAATCATACTCATCTGTTGCTATAGACTGAATGTTTGTCCTCCCCACAAATGCATACTCTGAAATCCTAACCCCTGATGTGACTGTATTAGGAGGTTGGGCTATGGCAGAACCCTCATGAATGGGATTAATGACCTTAAAAAAGATCCCAGAGAGCTCCCTTTCTTGCCACCATGCGAGGATACTGTGAGAAGATGGCTGTCTATTAGCCAGGAAGCAGGCCCTTGCCAGAAGGAACCTGCCTGCACCATGATCTTGGACTTCTTAGCCTCTAGAACTGTATGAAATAAATTTCTGTTGTTTATAAGCCATCCAGTCTATGGCAGTCTGTTATTGTAGCCCAAACTGACTAAGACATGTATTCTATGAGATGTCTAGTCATCCTCTCCAGAAGTCTATTCCTGTTTTGCTGCATTCGCACCAACACTGAATATAATTTAATTATTCTCAATATCATAGGTGAAATCTCTCTCCTTGTTTTCATTTTCCTCTCTTGCAGTGAGGATGGCCATTTGACACAGTTCCAGCAAATGAGTCTTAAACAGGTATCACTGAGTGGGCTTCTGAAGATTTTTAAAAAGAAAGTCAACACTGCTGCCATGGGCCTCATGCCCTTTGCCCTCCCTTCTGCCTGCCTAGAGCCTGTTTGATTCCTCATCCCAATTAACCCACACACATTGACTACATTAATCTTTCTATCCCCAGCTAGGACCATGATGGGCTTCCTGGAAAAGTCAAAGACTTCAGGACAGTCAGCTGCCTACAGGACAAAATACAGGGTCCTTTGATTAAGGACCTCACAATATCACTTTTTTTCCTGTATTTGTCAAGCCCATTATATGGCAAACTCTCCATTTCCAAAGCATGCCTTCCTTGGTCAGGTATCATCTGATGGAATGATCAAAGGGAATAAAAACCCACAGAAACCATCTAAGAAAAGTGAAGACTCACTGAAAAATGCAAGAGAATCTCACAGACTCTAAAGGCAAGAAATAACAGGGGGCCTCGGGGGAATGAGAAGTCATTTGGCAGCTACTCTGCTGGCACCAATTGGAGCCCTGCTCCTTCAAGTGTGGTCTAGTAACCAGAAATACTGGCATCGCCACATCACTAGGGAACTTCATAGAAATGCAGACTCTGCACTTACTGCATATCTGTAAGACCTCAGGATTCATTTACACATTCACATTTAAGAAGCCAAAATCAAGAGCACTTCCTCCCTTCCACATTACCTTCCCTGTGTACAGCTGTCTTCCCCAACACCAAAATAAAAATATTGAACTGAGCATGCACTATAAGCTAGGCACTTGATATGTGTTATCTCATTTAATCCTCAACCCACAAGACTAGTACTATTACCTTATTTTATTATTAACCCATTTTCAGAGATGAGAACACTCAAATAACCCACTCAAAGTCACGCAAATTAGGAAGCAACACAGTTGGGACTGGACCTCAGAAAAGTCTCCTCTAAAGACTGTGCTTTTAACCACTTCTGTCTGTGTGAAAAGGCTGTTAATTCTGTATCCTCCACACTATGTGAACAATGCTTAGAAATGCCAAGGAACCCCCAAATTACTGAGTCCATTAATTTTGTCTGAGAAAGGCACGATTCCAAGATTAGAATTGAAAAGAGTCAGAATGAAGGGTTTGAAAAAAGATCTGTTCTTGGAATTAGACAACAAACTTTGAAGACAGATAAGGACTACCTATCTCTATGAATCATCCAAATTTACTTAAACTTTACTCTGTATGACCGGCCAATAAACATAGTATGTTTATATGTTGCTAAAGTTGGCTTTATGCCTAAAGTGTTAAATTCCAATAGAATGGGAAATACGTACCTTCCTTACCAGTCCAGAGGCCCCAGAGGCCTGTTCCTGCAGCCAGTGGAGATGGGCCCCCCAGCTCACATCCTCCCTCCAGTTGTGAGATCACAGCAGGTTTGAGAAGTGGAAATCCTGGTTTGGGAGAGGTAAATAGGAGAAATAGATGAATAATCTCCCACAGATAAATTCCTAAGCCTCTTCTCAGATTGTCTCAGCAATGGGGAGAGAAGGTAAGAACCCCAGGAGGTCCCAAGCCTCAGGACTATAGGAAAGTACTGTGGGGCTTAGGAAGGACTAGAGAGACCTTGGAGACGTCTAAGGCTTTGGGAGGTAAGTGTGGGGGTTGGGAGTGAAGGCTTGGGAAAGTGTGGGAGCGCCTGGGAAGGGCCCAGACTGTAGGCCTAGGAGACCTCATGCAGGGCAAGCAGGGAGATTCTGCCCAAAGGGATACCACTTCTCGACCTTGGCCTGAAATATCCAGAGTACACTGAGATCCTTGAAAAGACTCAAGATAGGTAAGATGAGGGGGAAACTGAAGATGCCACTGTGGAACAGAAAGTCACTGGATTCCAGTGTTTCCAAAATACAGCTTTCATGGGTTGGATCAACAGTGCATACCAGTTCCAAGCAAAGTCCTGTATAGGCCTACAAAAGGCTTGGCGTTTGCCCCTGCCAGTAACCTCTTAGTCTAGGAAATTAGGAACAGCTCTGGGGTTCTCACTCAGTAAAGGATTACCAGAGATCCCCCCAGTAACCTGTGAGGGAGAAGCAAGCCAGGAACCCCAACTGGCAGAGTCCAGGTTCCCAGGGGAGAGAGGACTTACCCAGGGAGGCCACATTCCCATAATTCTCCAGCATCACATCCCTGTACAGGGTCCTCTGTGCAGGGGACAGACCATCCCATTCTGCCTGGGTGAAGTACACAGCCACGTCCTCAAAGGTCACCAACTTCTGAAACAACAGGTTCCTGCTGCCCTAGGGCCAATTCCATGGCTCAGGCCCTAAGTGAGGGGCAGAGGGCAGTATAAGGGCTTGGGGAGGGTACTTGTGAGAGCACAAAACATTGACAACAAAGGGAAAGATCTCAGAAAAAACATCGAGAAAGTAAATTACAGAGTATCCAACTTCTCCCACAGCAGGGAAACCTCATGCCATTTTTCACACGAATAAGAGGTAACATAAGACAGGCTGAAAGAAAAAGAATTTCCATAAGCAAATTCTCTAAAGCCAACTCCACTCTTTTAGATAAGCTGCTCCCTCTCGGCAAACTCGGGGCAGATCCACCAGCAGTTCCCACACCACTCCCCTGAGGTCTTGGCTCCCCTGCGCCTAACCTCAGCCCTGTTCCGCTGCCCACCCATCGCCCTCATCCTCACAGCTCAAGCCACCCCCCAAGATCAGCCACAGTTTCTGTCTCATTCAGCCCCACCGGATCCCCCTCACACACGCCCTAACAAGGGGCTGTGCAGCCTCTGCTTGAGCACCTCCAACCATGGATGCTCTATGCTGCCCAGGCTGCGGGGTCTTCCTGGAAAGCCAGAATTTTCCTTACCCTCTCCTATTCAAGTCTCAGCCTTTCCAACTTCTCCGAAAGCTTCACTGTTTCTCCAAGAACATTTGGGAAAGCAGGGAGATCAGCCTTCCCACTGGCCAGCTACTCTCCCCTTTGCATCACTAATCTATGTGGTTGGCACAAGCTCCATCACTCAGCGATGCTGCGTGTCGCTCTCAGGCCCAACCACTCCTCCAGCCTCTGGCAGGCTCACCCTCTGCCCACCTCAACCTGCTCTAACAACCATAGGGGCTCACTGGCAGGGATCTGCTGCTCAACTGTTCTCTGCCAGGATGTGTCTTCCTGGAGTCTACTGACCTCCACCCAACAGCAATTCTAGTCCAACCTCTAGGTGTTTCTGTGAGTCTTCTTTGTGTGACCTTCAACAAGTAACCTCTGTGCACAAAATACAATGTCTTCACTGTGTGCTGCCACCACAACCCCAGTAAGTTGGCACTTCCTTCTGAATTTACACCTCAGCTGGGGTCAGAATCATCCATACAAGAAACCCCAGCCAGAAACCTGGGAACTGTTCTTGACTTCCCACCTTCCTTATTACCATGAATCCTTTGACTCTCTATGTCCGAAAGATTTTTTTTTTTCTTTGAGATGGAGTCTCACTCTGTCACCCAGGCTGAGGTGCAGTGGCGTGACTTCAGCTCACTGCAATCTCTGCCTCCCGAGCTCAAGCGATTCTCCTGCCTCAGCCTCCTGAGTAGCTGGGACTATAGGCACGCACCACCACACCCAGCTAATTTTTCTATTTTTAGCAGAGACAGGGTTTCACTATGTTGGCTAGGCTGGTCTTGAACTCCTGACCTCAAGTGATCCACCCGTCTTAGCCTCGCAAAGCGCTGGGATTACAGGTGTGAGCCACCACACCCGGCCATGATTTTTCTCTTAAGCATTACTTGAATTGGATCCCTCTTTAATGATAGCTTTCCTTGATGAAGCCCATGTCACAGGACCAGTGGGATTCTTCTTTGTGAAGTGGTCACCATGCTTTTGAATCTTCCTTACCAGTTATTCCATACACATCACAAATCTGACCAAGTCAACATCACTGGTTCCACAGCTGCCTTATGGCTGAGCAGTTCTGAATCACATAATAACTCTGTGATCCTGGGCAAGTTACTCTACTCCCCTTTTCCCTTTTCTTTTTAGGTGGAAAGAGTACAACACAGCACTTATCACAGAGGGTGGCTGTCAGGACCAAACGACCGTACAAAAGGCTTAGCATGGCGCCTGGAGCATAGTAAGCCTCCAACGATACAACTGGTGTGACTGTGGCTATGACTGTTCTCAACCTGTAGTCCACGGAAGTCCATGGAAGTCCATGGATGAGCTTCAGGGGATCCGTGAAGTCCCTGGAAGTGTATGGAAAATTTGGTTTGCAGGTTTATTTTTCTGCAGGACAGGGTGGAAAGCTCTTCTCAGATACCTAAAGTCTGCATGCTAAGCTTTGAAAGCTTCACAAGGACAATGAGATATTTCATCCCATGTGACTCTCTTCCCCCTCCCTTGACTCCACTCCCTGTGACCTTCCCTTACCCCTGAATTAAGGGGCACAGCCATCCTTCTCTGATCAGGTCCTGCTATTCCTCTTCCCTACATCCCCACCACAGATAGTCCAATCCTCTGTGACTGTCCTCCACTCACACCCCTGCAAAGAACATCCTACAGGGGCAGCTTCCACATCCCCATTCACCCAGAGCCCTATGCTGGGGGTGCTCCTGTAGAGAGGAGCAGAGACCCTCAGTGTGCAGAAGACCACCACCCTCCTGCCCTCCTGCTCACTCTCCCGCTGCCTCCACTCGCTACTGTCCTGGTCTTTGCCACCCTCCCCGTACAACATCTCTTTCCTGTAAGTTCCAGTCCAGCAGGTGGAAGCAGCTGTCATCCCGAGGCTCACCAGCTCGCCTTCTCAATGTTTTTCAATCTGAAACTGCCCAGAGGAAAAGCTGAAGGACCAACAGCTCACCTGGGGCCAGGCTGTCAGGTGCATGGCTGCCATCCCCTGGTCCCCCTCTCAGAGAAGGACTGGAGCTAAGGAGAAACACAACGAGAGACAAGTGTGAGGCAAGCCACCCCCACCAGAGCAACACAGCCCCTCACGGAAAATGCAAGACACAGGCAGCTTGCATCCAAATAAGAGTGCGAACAGGAGCTGCCCAAGAAGGGAGTGATCTGTTCACTGGCTCAGTGCCTAGGACTCCAGGCTATGACACTGAAATTCACTGCCAGGAACCCTAGGACTTTACAATTCTGATACATATCACACACACAGAAAAGTGTATATATAAAATTAAAAAATAAGAAGAAGAAGAAGAGTGCATATAAAACCTGCTGGGCACGGTGGCTCGTGCCTATAATCCCAATACTTTGAGAGGCCAAGGCAAGTGGATCAGTTGAGCTCAGTTCAAGACCAGCCTGGACACATGGCAAAACCCTGTCTCTACAAAAAATACAAAAATTAGCCGGGAGTGGTGGCACGTGCCCGTGGTCCCAGCTATTCGGGAGTATGAGGTAGGAGGATCACTTGAGCCCGGGAGGTCAAGGCTGCAGTGAGCCAAGATCACACCACTGCACTCCACCCTGGGTGATGAGAGTGAGACGCTGTCTCAAAAAAATAAAAAATAAAAATAAATAAAATAAAATGTAGGCAGAACCTAAAAATAAAGCAAAGAGTCATGTATCAACAATTCAGTTCAAGAAATAGGACAATACCAAGATCTTTGACTTATTTCTCTTTCTCAAAACAAGCATCATCTTCAGTATCACAGCAGGAGAAGCTGGGTTGGCTGGGCTGCAGCCCCAGTACACAGGCCTGGGGAGTAAAGCCTCAGGGAGGCAGCGCCTGGAGAAGAGGGAAGCTGCCCCCCAGTATCCTGCCCCATTTCCTCAGAGCTCTGAATGTCTTCAAGAATCCTGGGCGGAGCAAGATGGCCGAATAGGAGCAGCTTCAGTCTCCAACTCCCAGCGCGAGCAACACAGAAGACCGGCGATTTCTGCATTTTCAACTGAGGTACTGGGGTCATCTCACTCGGGAGTGCCGGACAATCGCTGCTGGTCAGCTGCTGCAGCCCGACCAGCGAGAGCTGAAGCAGGGCGAGGCATGGCCTCACCTGGGAAGCGCGAGGGGGAAGGGAGTCCCTTTTCCTAGCCAGGGGAACTGAGACACACAACACCTGGAAAATCGGGTAACTCCCACCCCAATACTGCGCTGTAACACCGGCACACCGGAGATTGTATCCCACACCTGGCCGGGAGGGTCCCACGCCCACGGAGCCTCTCTCCTTGCTAACACAGCAGTCTGCGGCAATCTAACCGCAAGGCAGCAGCGAGGCTGGGGGAGGGGCGCCCGCCATCGCTGAGGCTTAAGTAGGTAACTAAAGCCGCTGGGAAGCTGGAACTGGGTGGAGCTCACAGCAGCTCAAGGAAACCTGCCTGTCTCTGTAGACTGCGCCTCTGGGGACAGGGCTCAGCTAAAGGAGTAGAAGCCTGTGAAACGCGAACGACTCTGTCTGACAGCTTTGAAGAGAGCAG
>NC_045450.1:57665789-57718678 GCF_002776525.5 Piliocolobus tephrosceles | reverse complement strand
AAAAAAAAAAAAAAAAAAAAAAAAAAAAAAAAAAAAAAAAAAGAATCCTAACACCTCTGGAGAGGTCTTGGGAGCTGGAAATTAGGGACCAGGCTGTTTCCCATACTTTCCAGTCTTCTGATAGTGAATGAGCCAAAGCCCGCACTTCTGCCTCAGCTCCTGAGAGAGGAGATCACTGTAGCAGCCAGTCCTGTGACCCAGCACCTCTTGTTCACTGTATTCAAAAACACAGGGACTGGTGATTTTCTGACTTGTGCTGCCCTTAAAGTCATTCTTGAAATTACATTTTCCTAAAAAATATCATCCATTTCTTCCAGGATTTCAACTTTACAAGTACAGAGTTGCAGAAAATACTGGTTCATGATTCTTTCCATTTCCTCCATATCCAGAGCTAGTTTGCTTTTCCCACTTCTTCTTTTGAATATATGTGCTTTCTAGACCTTTTTCCCAGGGTTAGAGTTAGAGACTAAACATTTATGTCCCTGCCAAATTCGTATGTTGAAGCTCTAGCTTCATGAGACAAGTGACTGTACTTGGAGACGGGGCCTATGAGGATGTAATAAGGATAAATGAGGTCCTAAGGGTGGGACTAAAGGTCCTAAGGTTAAAAGAGGTCCAATAGGGCTGGTGCCTTTATAAGAAGGAGAGACCAGAGCCCACGCACCCACTCACCCCCTACCTCCCCCATGTGAGGACACAACGAGAGGGCTACTATCTATGAGCCAGGAAGACAGCCCTGGCAGGGGCCAAAATCAGCTGGCACCTTGATCCTGGACTTCCAGTCTCCAGGACTGTGAGAATTAAGTATGTTGGTGAAGCCACCCAGTCTATGGTATTTTGTTATGGCAGCCCAAGCAGACTAATACAGCTAGGCTGAGCAGTGGTTTACTTATTTTAATGTGGTTTCCTTTTGTTTTCAAAGAACCAGCTTTTCTAGCTGAGCAACACTACTTTCTTCTATTTGTTTTAAATTCACTGATTCTGCTGTCTTAGTTTCTTCCTTCAACTCTGTAAGGGGCAGTGTAAGCACCACTCCAAACCTCTTGTCTCATCCTTAGTCCAGTTCTACAGAGGCCTTAGTTAGCTTTATGAAGCTGCAACCTACCGGAACCTTCACAAGCACCTATATCACCAATACCTGGTTCCTGCCCTGGGGCTTCTCTAGTGTCCTATGTGGGACACCTGTGGACACCTGCTGGGCCCTGAAGTGCAGGGGCGTAAACACCTGTGGGACCCCCTTGACCAATGGCAGAGAGAAACCAATGAATCAATGTTTTCCCCGTCGATCCCCCAGCGAGGCAGCCTTAAGACTCCAAGGCTCCTCAAAGGCCCTGCAAGGCAGAGCCTGTTGAGGGCCGAGCATACCAGTGCATCCTTGTACCAGTTCTCCCATCTCTGTTTCACTCCCCTTGTCTTTCACTCTGCCCCTGCGACCACATTCCTAAATAAATTTCTACATACAAATCTTTGTTCCAAGTTCTGCTTTTGGGGAAGCTTAGACTACAAAAGGATTTTTTCCTATTGACTTATTCATTTATTTTCATTCTTTCCTGTTTGGCAATTAAAGCCGATAAGGCCACAAATTTTCCTCAGGATACACTATTTGTCACATTCCAGAGGTTTTTATATTTCATGTTTTAATTACTGTTTTATAGTCAGTCAGCAATTCTGTTTTGTCTCTGACCTACTAACTGCTTAGGATCGTTTGCTGTTGCTAATTTCTTCTGTTTAATAAGTTCTGGCTTTATTGCATGCTGGTTATATAATTCAATCTACCAACTTCTACTTTACACATTTTTCAGGATTTTTTTGTGACTCGTGTCCCTTTAAAAAAATATATTATCTGGTGTTTAAAGAGAAAACTTATTCTGTGATGGGAGAATATACAACTCCATTTTTAGATAAACCAACTCTACCAGTTACATATGTAGTGTGTGATAGGTACCCCACTCAGATAGTCAAGGGTGTAGAGTCAAGGGTGCATACCCGCTGCCTGAACCGTGAAGGCCTGGTAGTGAGTCAAGACCATGGGGCTCAGCAGAGGAGCAGGTGTTTGCAAGAATGTAAACATCTTAGAAAGTATTGAGAACCTACCAAGAAAAGTCTCATCGTTTAAATGCAGTAGACAGAGAGCCAGAAAATTCTCTTAAAAGTACTTAGAGACGAGGGGCAGCACAGGTCTCTAAAGCTGTCCTGCTGCCATCCAGGAGTAAGTATGTAAGTCCTGATAAACTCATCTACTTGCCAAGCTGGACTTGTCCAAGGCATTCTTTGGTCTCTTGGCTCCCTCCCAAGGGGAAAGTTTTTTTAAAATATGATTCCGGGTTTCTTCCTGTTATGACATTATACAGATTTTCTACATAATCCTTGATTACTTTTACCTAATTAAACCAAGATGGCCAGTGAAGAAGTAACTCTCACAAAACACTGAGCTCAGATGTGTCATCAGCAAATCCTTTCAATGTTTCGGAAATGAGTAATTCTAACGCTATGTAAACCGTAGCAGAGCACCGCAAAGTAAGTTTCCCAATTCTTTTTATGGTGCCAGCACAATACTGATGCAAAACTATAGACTAGTCTCATTTACGAATTCTAATCCAAAAATTCTATCAAGGAATAGACTCCAGTAGTTCATTAAATACATCATGAGTAAGTAGGATTATCCCACGAACATAAACAAACCTCAACGGTAGGATACTAATTAGTATATTTTTCACATTAATAAATCAAAGAAAGAGAAACACATCTCAACAGATACCAGGCCAGGCACGGTGGCTCACGCCTGTAATCCCAGCACTTTGGGAGGCCAGGGAGGGCGGATCACAAGGTCAGGAGATCGAGACCATCCTGGCTAACACGGTGAAACCCCATCTCTACTAAAAATACAAAAAATTAGCCGGGCGTGGTGGCGGGCACCTGTAGTCCCAGCTACTTGAGGCTGAGGCAGGAGAATGGCGTGAACCCGAGAGGTGGAACTTGCAGTGAGCCGAGATAGTGCCACTGCACTCCAGCCTGGGCGATGAGTGAGACTCTGTCTCAAAAAAAAAAAACAAAAAACAGATACCAAAGGTGTTTAACATAATTCAACATTTATGCCTAATTTTAAAAATTTACATCCTAGAGAAACTCTGATACATAGGAGGTATGTACAAAAACGTTATCAGCACATTTTAATAACAAAACACTGAAAACAACCCACATGTTCACTGAAAATACATCGATAAATTTCCATACAGTTTTTTACAATGGAGCTACATTGTAAAAAGCTCCACACAGAAGCTATACACAGAAAGCATTTGGGAACTTAACATTGAATTATTAGAGTCCCAGATGACTTATACACACAATGGTGCCATTTATATGAAGCTCAAAAAAAAAAATTTTTTTTTAAGTACATTGCTTACAGATGCATGCATATGTACTTATTTTTAAAAATAATAGGGCTACAATTAACACAAAATTCAAGATAACTGTTACCCCTAGGGGTTGAAGGCTGGGAGTTGGGTTGAGGAGGAGGAACACATTGATAAATTCAGCAGTAATGGAAATCTTCTCTTTCTTAATTGAGTGGTATGTTCATGGATGCTTTTTATTACTATATATATAACATATAAATATATATTTTAAATAAATATATAAGCCAGCAAGGATAGGGTGAAAGTGAGGACCCAATATGTAATACAAAGAACAGCCAATGTGCCTAACTATACTACAATGAACATAACCACACCTAAGTGGTAGGAAACAAAAGGGATAAGCAACTTTGGAAAACAGTATTTTGATTAAACACCATAAGATTAAAGACAAAAAGACCTGTATTCAAGTACTGTACTTTAGGTAGTAAATTTGCTTTTCATGGGGGTGTGAATTAGCGATTCTGAAACTATTAAATATATTCTAAAACTGAGTGACTCGTACCTACGTTGTAGAAGTCATTCCCAGGTCATTGTCACCCCAGAGCCGAGAGAAGTAGGGCTGAGTTACCTTTTACGGCCGACACTGCTCCAGGAGACAGTGTCCTCCAAAAGCCGGGCTTCTGCTGCCGGGTGACTGGGAGGGGCTCTGCGCTCCCACGCGGCCCTAATTCTTGACCCTATGTCAGGAGCCTGGGAGCACACGGTCCATACTTGGGATGCACACAGGTTAATGTTCCTGCCAGACCTCAGCATGTCAAACGACTTGTGGTATCACCTCGGGCCGCTTCATGCCCGCAAATATTCCACCCTTTAGCTGCACCGACACATCTTCCCCCAGCTGATCAAGTGCTAAATGCTCGGGGCCTCGTGGCTGGGACAGCAACATGGGTTTCCCCTTCCAACAGGCGCAACCTACTGAGCCACAAAGACCAAAGCTGGAGTCGAGGAGCGCGGAAGACCACCCCGGGCCGCCGCCCTGCTCCCTCTCCCAGCCTGGGCCTCCTGGCAGCATAGGCCACCGGAGACCCAGCTGCACACAGGGTGGGAGTGCGTCTCCGCCAGACCCAGAGCCTGTGGGACAGGGCACGGCCCACGGCGCCCAGAGCCCTGCACTCACCTCCGCAGCGGGTTGCTCCCCGGCGCTGCCGGATGTGCGTCACCAGGCGGCCGGGCCTCTCTAGGAGCAAGGTCTCTCCGCCTCGGCGGTGGTCACGCCCGGCCTGCTGTGGCCGCAGCCCGGGCGGCTAGCTCAGGTCTGGCCCAAGCGGACTGTTACCCCTGGGGAATGGGGCAGGTAAGAATTAGAGCCAAGCAGGGACCCAGCCTGGGGAGGTGAAGCTGCAGGTGCGGCCACGTGTGGGAGTCTTGGAACTGGACCAGTGGATGGCGCGCTGTCACTCACACCCACTGCCCCCTTTTGCTAACAAATAGTTTGTAATGTCCATCTTATTCTCCTGACCTGATACTCATACCTAATGGCCTAGAAAATCATACATAACATACACACCTACATATTAAAAACTAATGTTATGTCTTAAGTGTAATGAAAGAGAAAAAAAAGAGGAACGTCATCTGTCACATACTTCAATGTGTTTGGTCTTGGCTGCCGCAGGAGACCTAATGAGGTGGTCGCCTTTATACATAGACGTTGTCTGAATGCCACAGCCACAAAGCTGTGACTTATATTGTTTCAAAAATCACAAAATTGTGATCCAAAATGGCAAACACGTTTTGGTGAAGTTCTGAATGAAACACGGGACAATCGTCTCTTGATTATACAATAATTACATTCCTGGAACATCAGTATATGTTAAAACTGTGCAAAAATACATGTTTATCCAGAAAACAGGTTTAGATTCAGATAATTTAGACATAGAATTTTCACCTACCTGAATGTTCAAGACATTTGAAAGTGTGAACATTTTTTCAATGGGGAGGACTGTCCTGTACATTGCAGGATCCTGGCTCCCATCCACAACGCTAGTAGCAATGTTACCACTGACACCAAATATAACAAAATACCTACCATAAAATTCCAAAATGAGCTCTGGGGAAAGGCAGACAGTACTAAAAGCCACTGGATTGAACGACCCTTAAATTCCCCACCCCCTCACACACCCCCCAACCCTGGTAATGTAGGCTTTTCTTCCTTCCAGCACTGATCCATCCAACGCTGCTGGGAGACTGGTATTTGGCTTCCACTTGCCTCTGTGGCCTCTTATCACTCCCATTCATTCCCTGACTCCACTTCAGCCCTACATGCTAAAAATGCTGTTCTCTAAATCTAGAATGCCCTTCCCTTCCCATTCCTACCCTCCATCTTGACTGTTACTGGAAGTGTGAGCTCAAATTCAATTTTGCATGGGAAGCAAGCCTTCCCTGATCATCCAGAATAAGGCAGGACACTCATTTATGTGCCATCACAGCATTGTGTACTTATTTAATGGTGATAGCTTATTTATATGTCTGTCTTCTCTGGTGGCTTCAGGGAACAGACACTATGTCTATCTTGTTCAACATCATCATCCTCAGCTAGAGAATAACCTGGCAGAAAGAAGGAGAGCAATAAACATTTGTTGTTGACAATGGTCCAAAGGCTCCAGCCCTAACTCTTAGGCAGAAGCCTACTTTGTGTGTCCCCAAGGGTAGGATATATCTTATGCCTTGGACCATGACAGTGACCATAGCCAGGTGCCCTTCTCTGCCTTGCCCTGACCCTGATCTTCACTGTTTTCCAAAATGAGCTCATTAAGAAAATGACTGGGCAGAGTAATAGCTGGGGATTATGTTGCTCTTGTCAATAATTTCTGGTTTTCACGTCTTTCTAGGGTCAGAAATCAGGAGTGGGGACTTGTTGAAAGAAATAGGATGGAATCAGCAGATCACATAAATGCTGGCCCCAAATGTTTGCATCACAAACCCATTGCATAATTTTACAGATGAGAAAATAAAGCTCTCTAAATAACCACAAAACTCGTACTCTACTTCAGACATATCAGAAAAATGAGATAATAATGCACAAACCAAGTTTCTCTCCAGGAGGTAGGTCTGGAGAGATGGAGATCAGTTCTCGTCTGTCAACCCGTTTTTCCATTCTTATATGGTTACAGAATTTCTAACAAGGAAGGTAAGAGGTCAGGGAAAAAGCACACATTTCCCAGCATTCTTTAAAGCAAAGTGTGTCCATGTGACCAACTTCTGGCAAACCTAAGAAAATGTGATGCTGTGCCCTTAAAGACAAGGGACATGCCCTCCCTGGCCCCAAACCTTCATCGACCCAGTGGAATGTTGACAAGGGAGAGTATCAGAGCATTTTGGACCATGTGAATAAGGGTGTGGCTGCTGGGGATGACAGAGCAACCAAAAGGAGGAGTCACAGAGCTGCTATATCAGCCCCAGATGGCTTATTTTCTGATGATACATGAGAGAGAAATAAACTTTTATCAAATTTAAACCACATTTATTTGGGTTCTTCAAATTAATTTCCAAGCCCATAGTCTAACTAATACCCCTAGAATGAGGAAGGATGGAAAAGTCACACAACACAACAGTTAAAAAATTAAGCTGGCTCTTCGACCACAGCATTCTAGAAATTCATTTCTACACCAGGCCTGCAGCAATGTAGTATCAGTTTCCTCCTGCTCAGCTCTAAGGCTTCTTCTCCTGCACCCTTTGTCCTGCAGCCCCAAGACTACCCCAAAGCCCTTCCTCCCTGACCACCAGGGAAAGCTGACAATCTTCTCATGTTAAAAAATCTTTTTTGTTGGTAGGGCGTGGTGGCTCACACCTGTAATCCCAGCACTTTGGGAGGCTGAGGTGGGGGGAATCACATGAGGTTGGGAGTTCGAGACCAGCCTAACTAACATGGAGAAACTCTGTCTCTACTAAAAATGCAAAATTAGCTGGGCATGGTGGCGCATGCCTGTATTCCCAGCTACTCGGGAGGCTGAGGCAGGAGAATCATTTGAACCCAGGAGGCGGAGGTTGTGTTGGGCTGAGATTGCACCATTGCACCCCAGCCCAGGCAACAAGAGCAAACCTCCGTCTCAAAAAAGAAAAAACCTTTCTCGTTTCCAGTTTTTTATTTTTTTTTTTGAGATGTAGTCTTGCTCTGTCACCCAGGCTGGAGTGCAGTGGCCGGATCTCCGCTCACTGCAAGTTCCGCCTCCCGGGTTTACGCCATTCTCCTGCCTCAGCCTCCCAAGTAGCTGGGACTACAGGCGCCCACCACCTCGCCCGGCTAGTTTTTTGTATTTTTTAGTAGAGACGGGGTTTCACCGGGTTAGCCAGGATGGTCTCGATCTCCTGACCTCGTGATCCGCCCGTCTCGGCCTCCCAAAGTGCTGGGATTACAGGCTTGAGCCTCCACGCCCGGCCTGTTTCCAGTTTTAACAGGACAGAGTAAAGATGGCTTTGCCTGCTTCTTCTCGTTAAAACTGTGGCAAAACAACAGTCTGGTTGATGTTCATTCCGGGAGTTCAAGGCTGTTTTCATGCTATAAAATTTTTACTTATTTATTGATGTTGTGAGTTCTGTGAACAAATCATTTAATCTATGTGGAGAAATGTACTAGGGTAGGTTGAGGTCTTATTCTCAAAGCAACCAAACATATATAGGAATAAGTTTATGAATAAATGTATAAGACATTTATCAAGAAAATTTTAAACATTTGGGGACTAAACCAATGAAAACCCCTTGTGTAAATGGAAAGGCACAGGTAATCCTTCAGTAACAAGGATAGTTTTCTTTATTTAATCCATAAGTCCAACGTTATACTAAATAAGACCCCTATAGGATTTGTTTTAAAACTTGTGAAAATGATTCTAAAGTTTACGTAGAAAAAATATTAGAAGTGGCTGGGCACAGAGGCTCATGCCTATAATCCCAGCACTTTGGGAAGCCAAGGCAGGTGGATCAACTGAGCTCAGGAGTTCGAGACCAGCCTGGCCAACATGGTGAAACCTTGTCTTTACTAAAAATACAAAAATTAGCCCAGCGTGGTGGCACACACCTGTAATCCCAGCTATTGGGGAAGCTGGGGCAGGAGAAATGCTTGAATCCAAGAGGCGGAGATTGTAGTGAGCCAAGATCATGCCACTGCACTCCAGCCTGGGCAACAGAGTGAGACTCTGTCAATAAAAGAAAGAAAAAGAGAGAGAGAGGAAGAGAAGAGAAGAGAAAAGAAGAGAAGAGAAGAGAAGAGAAGAGAAGAGAAGAGAAGAAAGAAAAGAGAAGGAAAGAAAGGAAGGAAGATGCTTATAAGGTACTACTGAAACTTAGGAATGCACAAGTATTGAAAGTCAAAGAATGGAAAATAGATATATCTGACAAGTATTAAGTTAAAGGAAAAATGGCATAGCTATATTAGTATCTCACAACAATAAGTTTAAGACAATAAATATTATTAGGCAGAATTCTATTGAGGGCAATGTAGCAAATAATATAAACTAGAATCTAGAAATTTAGAATAAGATATAACATTCAACATGATTTTAAATACTTAACTCACAGGAAAGTGTAGCCAGGTACCAAAACCAAACAAGAAACTAAAACCAGAGGGGTTGGTTTGGACTGAGGAGCTCAGCTCATGCTTTGGCCAACAGGAGTGGGAATGGTGATGAAGAGTTGTAAGTCTTGATATCTGAGAAAGCAGAATTACAATATGCAGGAGGCATATTATAGGAACAAGGAATAGGAACAGAGACTTTTCTCACACACATATACTCATCCAAATGCCTGGACTCATGAAAGGATAACTTTTTTAAAAATCTCATGAACAAAGAGAGATAACAAAGAATCTTATGATCCCTGCCTAAGTTTTGAAGTGGTAGTACAAATGTCTTCTAAAAATTTGTAATCATAGCTTGCATCATTAAGTATAGAGTTTAATTAATACTACCTACTTGGACCAGTAACTTACAATTCAAGAAATTACATTAAAAACTAATCCTGAGAGACTTCTGAAATAGTCACAACAGAACTCATAGCCAATGACATTTAAAAGTTATTACAACCACATCTGATACATCTAAAAGTTTGGTGGAGAAATGAAAGATATAAAAAAGACCCAAATCAAACTTCTAAAGATGGAAACCTATAATGTGCAATAAAAATACATTGGATGGGATTAGCAGCAGATTAGACATTATAGAAAAAAGATGAGTGAATTTGAAGACATAGCAATAGAAACTATTCAAAAAGAAACACAGAGAAAAGAAAATTAAAAATAAATGTACAGGACTGAGAAGTCCTGATTTCTTCACCTACTAGCTATGAGACCTTGGACAACCACTTAGCGTTTCTGAAATTCCATTGATTCATCTTAAAAATGAGTTAATAGTGCACAGTTGCTGTAAATACTACATATTTTTTTTTACCTAAAGTACATACAACAGGGACCGGGATTCAGTAGTTGCTCAATTAATGTTAACTTTTCCCCTCCTCTAAATTATTTGTGGACCTGATTACACTTTTTTATTTGTTAATAAGGACATTAGTAATGCATAAGTTTGTAAATATGACATATTATAACTAGGAGAAAGACCTACAGTGCCAAACTCCTTCAAAGTTTTTTGTGCATAACTTCACAGAAACTTGCTAACAACAATCAAGTTCAGAAGCTTTTTACCACAGAGAAAGCAGATCCAATCCATTGTATGTTTCTGAAAATAGGTTAACAGGTTGGAGTTAACAAGTGAGGAGAGGGTGTGAAAAAGAATCAAGCAGCCTGTCTCCAAATCAATACAACATACCATCTTTCTCACGTGCATTGCCTGATAGTTTGGTATGTCCCTAGGAAGAGCCCTGAGCATTCTTCCTTACATAGTACAACCAGGTATTACACATTTTCCCCCAACTTGAAGGACGTTGGCCTCCAGAATAACACAATGATACTAGGTACCAATCCCATAGACCTCCCAAGGGAGTTGGTCCAATTATCAGCTCTGATGCTGAAGTTCCTAGAAGGAAGAGAAAGAATCTCAACCCCCACCTTGTCATAAAGAACCTTCTAAAAGACTGCTGATTTTAGAGGATTACAATTGCCAGGTACACAGGAGTCGAAAGTCCCAGGAAATTAACAGTGACCGCTGCAACGAGTGTTTATAGTGTCATCCAGGTACAAAGGACAGCAGTAGAAAACAGAGAAACCGTGGTGCTGTCCAAGGTGCTAGCTCCGACTCAGTAGGGTGCCTGTGGAGCTCTCCAAGGTTCTGGGGCTGGCCTCAGAACCATTGTCCTCCAACCTGCTGTGTTGGTCCCCTCTTACTATATATATTTTTATTTTTTTAAGAAGGAGTCTTGTTCTCGTCACCCAGTCTGGAGTGCAGTGGCACGATCTCAGCTCACTGCAACCTCCACCTCCTGGGTTCAAGCGATTCTCTGGCCTCAGCCTCCTGAATAGCTGGGATTACAGGTGCTCGCCACTACGCCTGGCTGATTTTTGTACATTTACTAGAGATGAGTTTTTACCATATCGGTCAGGCTGGTCTCGAACTCTTGACCTCAGGTGACCCACCCGCCTCGGCCTCCCAAAGTGCTGAGATTACAGGCATTAGCCACCACGCCCAGCCTCCCGCTGGCTATATTTTAAGCCTGATATCCAGATACTTAATCTCACCCTATTCCTTTCTTTGAATTCATTTGGTCAGAACCTGACACATATCACCCAGTGCCCCAGTTCCTACCATCTTCTCTATCACTCTGCCTCAAAATCCAGAGATTCCAAGGATGAGAATTTATTGTGGACCCAAATGGCTAAGAGAGGCTCTTTTGGGAAGCTTTCTTACATCGTAAAAATTTTTGTAAACATAAATTATTTGTATTTGAAAGATCTAAAAGACAAGGAACTATGTATTGTTCTTGTTAACAATAAATTACCTCAACACTATTTAAACATAATAAAAATGTAATAAAATTTGAAACTTCATGTGTCCCAATTGCTTTATTCAACTACCTTACATTCCTTTCCTAGTGAGTTAGCTTGTATTCAGGTGTTCTGAGCCATGAAAACAATTTTCTTTCTTTTCTCTTTTTTGTAGAGATGGGGTCTCGCTATGCTGCGTTGGCTGGTTTGGAACTCCTGGCCTCAAGTGATCCAACCATTTTAGTCTCCCAAAGTGCTAGGATTATAGACATGTGCCATCGTGCCTGGCCCAAAGACATCTTTCATCGGAATTGCACCTTATTATTAGACACATTTATGTTTATTATGTAACGCTTTCTTCACATCCATACTGAAGAAGATCCAAAAGGTATTATATCTATTTTGTAGATGAAGAAAAACAAAGCTTACATGTTACAGTCTTTGTAGAACATAGAGTGTAGTGGGAGACACAAGTTTTAAGTAAATCCACACCTGGATAAATATATTACTGTAAACTTTCATTTGTGTGAGGAAGGTAAAGAGCAAGGTGTTTAGGAGATAGAGCAAGGTGTTTAGGAAATATGAAGGGAATACCATTTTAACTTGGAGGTAAGGAAAGACCTGAGGAAGTGATCTTGGGCTGAGACCTGAAAGATAAGAATGAAATATCTGGGCACATAATCAAAGAGACAGCATTCCAGGCAGGAGGAATAACATGTGTAGGCCCTTCAGTGGGGGAAAAAAAAGAAAGAAAGAAAAAAAAAAACAAAGCTTGACACATCATGGGGAGAGAAGAGGGATGCAGTGCTATGCCACAAAGTCATTAGAGCTTTGCAGACCATGTTAAAGAGTTTGGATTTTATTCCACGGTCAATGGAAACCCATTGAAATGTTTTAAGAAAAGCATGCTATGTTTCATATTTTTAAAAGCACACTCTGGCTGCTGACTGGCAGATAGATTAGAAAGATTCAAGAGCAGAAGTGGGGAGACTACTTATGAGCAATTGTGGTAGTCTAGGAAAGAAATGTTGGTGGCTCAGAACAGGGCAGTAGCACCAGGAACTGGAGAGAAGTTCCATGTTGCTCATCAGTAACATGTTCTGTCATCATGTGCTATCATCTAGCATGTTGCTTAGCACACAGAAGTCACTAAATAAATAATTGTTGCCAGGCACAGTGACCCATGTCTGTAATTCCAGCACTTTGGGAGGCCAAGGTGGGAGGATTGCTTGGTCTCAGGAGTTCTAGATCAGCCTGGGCAACATAGTGAAACCCTGTCTCTACAAAAAATATATAAACTGCTGGGCACTGTGGCTCATGCCTGTAATCCCAGCACTTTGGGAGGCCGAGGTGGGCAGATCACAAGGTCAGGAGTTCGAGACCAGCTGGCCCATAGGGTGAAACCCCATCTCTACTAAAAATACAAAAATTAGCCAGGCGTGGTGGCACTTGCCTGTAGTCCCAGCTACTCAGGAGGCTGAGGGAGAAGAATCGCTTGAACCCAGGAGGCAGAGGTTGCAATAAGCCGAGATCACACCACTGCACTCCAGCCTGGGCGACAAGTGAGACCCCATCTCAAAAAAAAAAAATATATATATATATATATATATTAGCTGGGTGTGGTGGCACAGGCCTGTAGTCCCAGCTACTAGGGAGGCTGAGGTACAAGGATCAATTGAGCCTGGGAGGTCAAGTCTGCAGTGAGCCATGATCGTGCCACTGCACTCCAGCAAGATCCTGTGTCCAAAAAAAAAAAAAAAAGTGAGTAATTAATAAAACAATTTATTGTATGTGGCACACTTCTAAGGATTGTTTTATCTGCATGGCTCCAAGTGCTTGTTTTAGTTGATAATCTGAGGGACATGCATTGCCAGGTCCTCCTTACAAGTTGATAACTGTGATATTTACCATGTTTTAACTCCTGGCCACACAGAGCTACAGTTATATAAACAACTTAGTCTATCTAAGATTATGCACTTCAGTGACACACAGAAAGACTTTGTGCCCCATAGCATAGTTGCTCTGAGAGGAAGCTTCTTTGAAATAGAAATCAGAAATGTGCAGCCACCACTGAAAACAGAATGGGATTTCATCACAAAAATGCTCATCTGGGCCATCCTCTAACATCTAAAGAATTTCAGTTGAGTAGACTAATATTCACTACTGGAATATAAGACACATTCTTATTGCCTGAAAGTTCTGTCTCACTCCTTTAGTTTGGGTTTCCCTGAAGGCAGGGCTTGAGACAAGGACTCGAATGCACATTTATTCAGGAGATGATCCCAGGAAGCAGGACTAAAAGAACCCAAGGAGTGAGACAGGATAGGAGGAAATGACAATATAAAGTGTTCTAAAGGTTGATGCTATGAGTACTGGGACCTCCAGAGAAGAGTAAAGAATTCCTCCTCTAATTGTCCACTTGAAAGATGGGAAACTGGAACCTTTGTCCTCAAGCTCTTGTCCAGCATCATTAAGGGTTTTTCTGGGATTGCTAACTTGTCCTGTGTATTCACAGGCTGTGCTTCCTAGTTGAGTGAGCTGTGGAAAAGTGCCTTAGGCAGAATGTCAGAAGGCATGTGGAGTGTCTGAGCAGTGCAAGGGGAGATCTAAGTTCACGTACAACCGTTCACCACAGCTACAGCAAAAGCAAGAGGTGTGCCAAAGTGATGGGCGTGCATCTCAGAGGCATCTGCTCTGTTCTCCCATCAATCTGCTGGATTTCACTGTTCCCAACCTGTAAACTGGGGATAAATATAGCACCTATCCTAGAGTTGTTATGCACACTGAAATTCAAATAGCACACCCAGCTGTACACCAATGTTTTTTCCTTATCCAAAGCTTTTAGACATGTAGAATTCGATGGCAGTCATGCGCCATGGCAGAGGCTGCTAGCTACCCACTCAAACACTTGTTCTTCCTCCTCCTAAACAAAATCTCGAAGTTATTTGATGTAGTACACTGCCACTCAACTGAAGGATATAGTGTCCTCGGGAGCCAGGTACAGTCATGTGACTAAGTTCTTGAAATAAACATTTAACTGGAAGTGTTCTGTGGTACTTACAGGAAGTCTTCTTTAAGGCAAAGTGGCATGCTCTTCTTCCCCTTCCTCTACTGTCTGGAACAAGCCCTTGATGGTTGGAGTTCTAGCAGCCACCTTGGACCATGAGGATAATGGCCCCATTGAGGATGGCCAAGTGGTACTTTGGAAGGAGATTCAGTCCCCACTAACATTGTAGAACTGCCTTAGCTGCCCTGGGCTATCTCGAGACTCCTGAGAAAAATTCTATCTTGTATTAGGGTGTCTTGTTTGGGGGTTTTCTGATATATACAGATGAACCTCAGTGATGGTGGTGGGCTGAGTAACAGCCATCCAAAGATACCAGGTCCTGATTCCTGGAACCTGGGAATGTGGCTCTAAATGGCAAAGTTCTTGCAGGTGTCACTAAATTAAGGGTCCTAAGATAAGGAATTATCCTGGACTATTTGGATGAGTCCTAAATGCTATCACAAATGCCTTTATGAGAGAGAGACCAGGGAGATTGGACACAGAGAAGGTGATGTGAAGACAGCAGAGACTGGAGTGATGTTGCCAATAAGGAATGCCAGCAGCCACCAGCAGATTAAAGAGAGACCAGATTCTGCCCTAGAGCCTTCTGAGGGAGTGTGGCTTTGCTGACAAACTGTTTCCGCCCAGGGAAATTGTGTTCAGACTTCTAGCTTCTAGAACTGTCAGAATCAATTTCTGTTAAGCCAAAGCAAACTAATACATTAATCATAATGATTCAAGGACAGTTACTCAATTCGAGGGGGCTTCCTGACAGTGGCACTGGGGTCAGGGGCCAAGGGAGCTAACTACTCTGTAGTGAAGAACAGAGAAAAGGAAACAAACCTCACTCAGCTATCCCTACACCTCAAAGCTGAAGTGGGGTGGCGGGGGGCTACAAAGCTCACTTGGACCTCAGTGGAGCCAGCTCTCTGGTTCAGGTACATGATATGAAGATACCCATTTTCAGACGGTGCTGAGAGGTACACAGCCAATAAGACAGGGAGGCAGTGCTAAGAACCAGATCCTCTCCCTACTAGAGGCATGCTACCTCCCTCAATGACAACTCTAGTGGGACAGCTTGTACTGGACATACTTTATGATTCTATCTCAACCTACCATTTCCTCTCTGATACCAATTCTCCACCTCCCATTGTGTGAAGCCAAATGCAGCCTCCCCATCTTGACTTGATCCCAATATTCTCCTCCACCCCTAAGGACCGTATCTGTTTCTTTCAACAATCTCTCTTCCTTTACCAAGACACAGTGTCACATACTTTACAGACAACTTCTATAGGGCCATACTGCACAACGGCTAGAACGTGAGTTCTGAAACCAGACTGCCTGTGTTTGAATACCTACTCCACTACTGTGTCCTTAGGAAACCTAATTAATGTCTTCTCAGCTGTCACATGGAGCTAATTATAGCACACTCTTCATAAAGTTATCATATTGAGCAAATGTGTGTAGTGACTAGAAAAGTCTCTGTCACATATTAAGTGCCAAAAAAAGATATATATATATCTGCTGTTATTTACTACAGGGCAGCTGGGTTGATGCTGCACCATTTGAAGCAGTCCCTAACCATGGTTAGTTTAACTGTTTTTTTTTTTTTCTGAGTGGCTTTTAGATTTTCTGCCTTCAAAAACATCCCCCTAGAAATAACCCAAATGCCCACCAACAATAAGCAATAAATTGTGGTATATTCATGTAATGGAATACTACATAGCAATGAGAATGAATCTGTACTGATGATTCCATTGGCACAAAAGAACAAAAACAGGCAAAATAATTTCTGGTGATAGAAGTCAGGGTAGAGGTCCTGTAAGGACTATAGTAAGGTACAGGGAGACTTGTAAGGTGCTGTGTTCTATTTCTTTATCTTGGTGAGTATAAGGCTATGTTCTTTGTAAAAATTCAAGTTGTACAACCATGACTCATGGTTTTGTTTTTTGAGGAGTCTCATTTTGTCGCCAGGCTGGAGTGCAGTGGCATAATCTCAGCTTACTGCAACCTCCGCCTTCCAGGTTCAAGCGATTCGCCTGCCCCAGCCTCCCAAGTAGCTGGGACCACAGGCACGCACCACCACGCCCAGCTAATTCTTGTATTTTTAGTAGAGACGGGGTTTCACCATGTTGGCCAGGATGGTCTCCATCTCTCGACCTCATGAATCGCCCACCCCAGCCTCCCAAAGTGCTGGGATTACAGGTGTGAGCCACCGCGCCTGGCTGACTCATGCATTTTTGTGTTTGTGTTATACTTCAATTAAAAAGTGTTTACTTAATTCCCCAAGTCTATCATTCATTGATCGACCCAAGCACATGATACAACGGCTCATCCATCTGCTACAAGTGAGGAAGAGGTGGTGAAGCCACCCAGGTGCTAGATTGAGTAAGTCTGGAACTGGGTAGGGAGATTCCAACACTGGCTGGCAGCAGAAGGGCACATGTGAGAAAAAAAGGGTGCAGTTTACAATCATCACCAAAGAAAAGGGCCAGCTCTGTTTTCCTACTGAGAGATCTCTGCAGTGTGTCTTATGACCGAGAACCGTGGCATTTCCTTGGCTCCCTAGCCAGGGCAAAGGGCAAAGCGGGCAGGCTGTCCTAGGAATTAAAATGGCAAATGCCAAGCTATAATAGCTACAATAGCCTGGCATTTCCCAGTTTAAGGCCTAGAGTAGCATCCATTCCAAATAAAAAACTGAATAAACAGAAAATGAAAGCTTTAAGAGTGAAAGCTTTTAGTTTCCTAGTTAAGACTTTTCCTGAGAATGGAGTCACTGGTGCAGACATAATTTTGTAGTACAATGAGATTTTTGTTACAGAGCTCAAGTTGTTAGAACTTCTATCTACTGGTGGTGTCTGATATAACCTGGGCTCTCCAGTGTTACAACGGGCTTCCCAATCACACCACAATCATGGGGTTTAGGAGCTGCCATGACTATAACTAAAGACTTTCCCACATATCATACACACAAAACATTTCTCCATTGGGTATGTTATCCCTGAAGACTTCAAACAACTGCTACACTGACAACACTGTTTAAGTCAAAATTCTGTTCCAAAGGAAGAAAACCTAACTCAAATGTGCCAAAGCCAAAACCAAACAAACAAAAATGGAATTTATTGGCTGCTGCAATTCAAAAACCCATATGTATTTTTAGCTTCAGGCATGGTTTAATGTGGCTGTTCAAACATTATCTTCAGTCTTTGACTGCTCTCCAATTCTCAGATGCCTTTTTTGCTGTGAGGACTTCATTCTCAGCCTCTGTGAGAGTCCAGGAGTTCTTCTCAGCATTAAAACCAATGAGGGTGGTGGGGCACGGAGAGTATTTCTTCCTATTAGCTCTTGCAATCCTGGGACTCTAACTGGACCATCTACTGACATCTGAATCAGTAACTGTGGCTTGAGGGATGGATCAGAGGGTGAGTCAGGCCTGTGTCACACATTCCGTTCCTGAGTAGAAGATGGAATCCACTCAGTACATTTCACTGGAGTGTACTATTACCAGTAAAAAGGGGTAAAAAATTCTGGGAGGCCAAAATGACAAATGTCCAGCACAGGCTTCTCTCCAGAGTGGACATGCTCAAGGAGACCTAGCTGGGAAGAAGTCCCAAAGGCCTTCTCATACTTACTACACTCATAGGGTTTCTCTCCAGTATGGATTCTTTGATGCTGATGAAGATTTCTTTTGCTAGTGAAGGCTTTTCCACACTCATCACATACATAGGAAGACTCCTGAGTATGAATTCTCAGATGCCTTTTTAATTGTTCCTGAGCACTGAAGGCTTTTCCACAATCTACACAGTCAAAGGGTTTCTCCTCACTGTGAATTCTCTGGTGTCGAGTTAGTTTTGTATGAAAATTGAAGGCTTGTCCACATACTTTACAAGAATAAGGCTTTTCCCCTGTGTGAATACGCTGATGTTGGCTTAGATGGGAAGCCCTTCCAAAGCTTTTGCCACACTCATTACACTCATAGGGTTTCTCTCCAGTGTGGATTTTCTGATGCCGAAGTAGGGGTGAATTACCAACAAAAGCTTTGCCACACTCATTACACTCATAGGGTTTCTCCCCAGTGTGGATTCTCTGATGTATAACAAACTCGGAACTACTGGTGAAACTATTTCCACACTCTGTACAGTAATAGGGTCTGTCCCCACTGTGGATTCTCTGATGCCTGATCAGATTTGCATTATCATTAAAGGCTCGCCCACACTCCTCACACTGATAGGGTTTCTCTCCAGTGTGAATCCTCTGGTGCCGAATTAATGAAGAATTGCCATTAAAGGCTTTTCCACACTCACTACACTCAAAAGGTTTCTCCCCAGTGTGGATTCTCTGGTGTCTAGCATAGTAAGAAAAGTAGCTGAAGGATTTCCCACACTCTTCACATATGAAAGGTTTCCTTGCACAGGGGATTCTTGGAACCTTTCCTTGGGTATTTTTCACTGTGGGGATGTTCTGGTGCTTTTCCACATTACATGTTTCTGGGAAGTCAGTTCTCTGAGGGACACTCTTCAGCTGACCATGTGACATCATCCCATCTCTTTCTTCAGAAATTCCCTGGATTAATGTGGACTCACTGTCAATGTTGGTCTCAACATCTGACATAAGAGACAGAAAACACAAATAATGCCACCTGAGAACTATACTAGAAACAATAGAGCATTGAAAATGATAAGGCTTTAAAAGAGATAATTTCAACTTTCACATCAGCACGCTGGGAAGAAAAGGCTGTTAAAATGAAAGTGCCAAATATCACACAGGCAAAGAACATCGAGGTGGAACAGAGTATCAGTGGACACATCACACATGAGACTCCTTCCTAAGCTTTTCCACTCTAATATTTGAATGACTTCTGGTCGTCCCTGGCATGATCTAATATCTTTTGAATTGATGCTACTTACAGCCTACAAAATGCCAAAGGCACAGGTCTTAAGAACAAGTACTGACACTGGCGCTGGCAAGACTCAGAATCAGAAAGTGAAACAGAACAGCATCAATCAGAAAGCAAAGGCAAAGGACGAATTGTTGTTCTTTTTAAAAACTCATACCCTGCAGATGTCCCAAAAGACTTAAGACATTGAACATTAAGGACACTGGGTTGTGGCAAGACAGAGAAAAAGAAAAATATAGAAGTGCTTAGAAAGCATTAATTTTTTTTTTTTTTTGAGACGGAGTCTCGCTCTGTTGCCCAGGCTGGAGTGCAGTGGCCGGATCTCAGGTCACTACAAGCTCCGCCTCCCGGGTTTACGCCATTCTCCTGCCTCAGCCTCCCGAGTAGCTGGGACTACAGGCGCCCACCACCTCGCCCAGCTAGTTTTTTTTTAGTAGAGACGGGGTTTCACCATGTTAGCCAGGATGGTCAGAAAGCATTATTCTTAATATGTTGTAAGATTACCTAGTCCAGAGGTTCTTAACTGCAGACCCACAGATGGACTACATACGATGAGGAAATGCCCTAAAACTGCTGAACCTCAAACATGCAGAGAAACTACTGTCCTAGACTATTTGAAAAGGGATGAACAGTTTACTTAGACACACCTAGACTGATAGTGTTCTTTCTCGTATCAGCAAAAAGGAGACAAACAGCCCATAAAATGGCATTTGTGTTCCTAAAGATTGGATGACATTTTGAATGAGTTAAAGTCAATGTATTTTATATGAAATGTTGGGCTTGGTTTTAACATTAATTTGGGTTACCTGGGACTCATGTGATGGTTAATCAAGTTCATTGTACAAGTGTGAGTAAGGGAACCCCGAAGGAGAATGTTGGGAGAGGAGTAATCTGAAATTGAAGGAAACATGGTAATCAGGAGTCTGAAAAAGAATCATCACCAGAGAGAGGAAGCGTGTGAGAACAGACCACCAGGTTCTCAATTGTCTTGATGATTCTTTTTCAGATTCTTAGAATAAGAGGCTGAAGTGTTGTGCCAGCTTCACCATTTTCCATGTTACTTGCTCTCTGCAAACCACCTGCTCTGAAACTCCTGCCTCTGCCTTCAATTTCACTGTTTGCTCTTGGTGGCCTCCGTCAGACTATTTGACTGTCTATTTTCTCTTCCTTCTGTCACTGAAATTAAATATCCCTTAATGGTTAAGATTCAGCCATCCTTTTTTCTTCCTGGGGGTCATTTCAACCCAGCTATGTTAGAGTACCCTTTCAGACCTGCCTTTATCTCAGACTCTCCACCCACCTTCTCAATGGCCTGCTCTAGTTATCCACTTGCCTATTCTAAAGGAACCTCACACTTTGTGCTCAGCTCTGAATTCCTATGAATTCAAAAAGCTCCTCCCATGCCATGACTTCCCAGTGTTATATGACTCAACTCTCCCCGTTTATGGCCAACTTTTGGGAAAATCTGGCCCATTTTACCTTCACATTCTCCATCCCATTCCCAATAGCACTTAATACTTTTCTTTTTTGCTTTTTACATCTGTCTCCATAACTTGTATCTTCCAGAACTTCTTAAACAACGTTCGGTACATGGCAAGTTGCTCAAACACTGCTCCTGAATAAATCCATCCCAACCAAGGAGGACAACTAAGGTAGGCCATGTTGAAACTCAGAAAGGAGCAATGGATTCAAGGATTGCAGATGAGACATACTGAGTGATTACATGTTGGTAAGAGTTAAGATTGGTGAAAAAGGTTTCATATTTTACCTATTAGGTGAAATCATCTATTTTCTTTAAATCCTGCCCAGCATGGTTCATTTTAAAATATAGTGCTCCATAAAACTCTACAGTTGTTGGTTCTAAATCTGCCTCACCTACCTTTACAGATGTTTTTGGTCCTCTCTGCCGGGGGATCATCCTGTGCTTCCAGGCCCCAAGCCATATCCCCTCCCTCCAGAAGTGAGATCAGTGCAGGTTTGGGAACTGGGTACCCTGAAAACAGGAAGAAAACGGTACTTTTCAGCCCTGTATCTGCTGTGTCAAAAGAAGGAAAATCCCAGGAGTCTCAGTAAGAATAAGACTCATAGAAGAGGGTTCTCGACTGGAGAAGGGCAAAGAGATTCTGATCAAGAGGAAACTGATCATTTGTTACTTCTTCCTAAAAAAAACACTCAAGAATAAGTAAGTCGGTGAGATCCACAAGGTATAAGCAAACACAGGAAGGGGACACGCCCTTCCCCAGACAACAACTACTACCTTGGAAGGCCCTTGGAAGATGGGACATACTCTTACCAGGGGACAGTAATTCCCTTCATTGGGAGACCAAAGTGACCCAAGACCTCTCCCTACCCAGCAATCTTTGAAGTTGGTCATTGAGCCTCAGCTCTGCAGTCACTCAGTGGAAGACACAAGAGACAACCTCTCCTCTCCACTCCACACCCCTCCCCCCAGGCTGTAAAAGAAGGAAGGAAACTGGGAAAGTACAGATCTGAGTCCTAGGAGGAAAATGGCCTTACCCAAAGCAGTCAGGTTCCCAAAATTCTCCAACATCACACTTCTGTACAGGGCCCTCTGGGCAGGGGAAAGGCCAGTCCATTCTGTCTTGGTGAAGTGCACAGCCACATCCTCGAAGGTCACCATCTCCTAAAACAACAGGTTCCTGCTGCCACAGAGCCAATCCTCTGGCTCCGGGCCAGAGTGTGGGGCAGAGGGGACAGGTAGGGACTTGAGGGAAAGTCCTGTGAGGGATGGGTTTAGAGAAAAGGTGAAAGAACTGGATATTAGACCATTATATGACTATTTTTACAACGAAAAATCTGGAACTTCTCTCACTACCAGAAAAGCTTCCATTAGGATATAAAATTTACTGTCATAAAATGTTGTTTAACATTTGTTAAACCCTAGGAAAAAAGTCTCTTATTAGTTAATCTTTCTAGGGCAAAAATCTCTTTGATTTAGTAAATATTTTCAGTCTTTTAGTGTTGTACCTACAAGTGGACAATTTGCTTCAAATGGTATCTCAGGACCCACCTGTTCCTATTAGGTACTCCCTATTCCCAGCCAATCTATCTGTTCCCCACATGTGTTCACCCTGCCCCAAACCTTATGCCCATGAAACAAGCACAGAGTCATGGTTTGCACTGATGGGCCTATCTCATCCAACTCCCATTTGATTCTTGTATAAAGGGCTGCGCTGCCTGTGCTCAAGAGCATCCTGTAGAGGGAGCTCAGACTCTCCTGGCACAATCCACTCTGCTCCTCGATGGCTTTTCCTAGAAAATGATGCTTCTAGAATTAAACTGCTGCTGTATAGCTCTTTTAGCTCCTTATCTTTATAGCTCCAAGACAATCTGTAACCGCTTCTGCCAACCAAGCCTCATGCTTCTTGGGTTTTTTTTTTTTTCCTTTTGGTTTCGGTTCTTTCTCTTTTTTTTTTTTTGTTGTTCTTTTTTGAACAGAAAAAATAGGGTTTTTGACAGTGTCCCGCTCTGTCACCCAGGTTGAAGTGCAGTGGCACAATCTCAGCTCACTGCAGCCTCGACCTCCCAGCTCAGGTGAGCCTCCTGCCTCAGCCTCCTGAGTAGTTGGGACTATAGGTACACACCACCATGCCTGGCTAATCTTTGTATTTTCTGTAGAGACAGGGTTTTGCCATGTTCCCCAGGCTGGTCTCGAACTCCTGGGCTCAGGGGTTTTCCCACTGTTTTGGCCCTAAGACTTGCCAGAATCACCTTTATCCAACTCCCACCACCCCTCATTTCCTTCAAATCAGACCTCCATAAAGCTGACCTCAGGAATCCACAGCTCACCTGGTGTCAAGCTTTCAGAAGCATGGCTGCCATGACCTGGGCTCCCTCTAGCAGGCAAAGGCTGAAGGAAGAAACAGAGAGAACCAACAGTGAGCTCAGCCCAGTAAAATGCCCTCTTTAAAGCAATAAATTTGCCAATAACAAGCAGCAATCACTTACTAAATGCTCACAGGGTAAGTGGTGTATAAATATGTACTTTTAAATCCACATCATACCATGAGGTTTGCAATTTTGAGGAAACCAATTTTGAAAGAATAAGTAACTTGTCCTAGGACATCAGAGCATGTCCTCACCAACACCAAGCTAAATGAAGAGCAAAACAAGCAAAAGACACCAATAAACTCAGAGCAAAACCTAACAAGAAGAATCTCAGACCTCTATTTTTAAAAATAAATTTGACTGAGAACATAAAAGGTTAAAAACAGCAAGTACCATGTTTTTGGATGAAAAATACATATTCTCTTGTTTAGTCCTCACAACAATCTTTTGAACCTTTAATTTTTCCCAAATGAGAAGACAAGGCTAACAGAATAATTTCTTCTACCAAGATCACTCAGCTGGTGAATGGATGAACTTGGATCCCACACTAGATCTACCAGGCTTCAAAGGTCATGTTTTTGTTTGTTTCTTTGTTTGTTTTTTGAGATGAGAATCTTGCTGTCACCTGGGCTGGAGTGCAATGGCGTGATCTCAGCTCACTGTAACCACTGCCTCCCAGGTTCAAGCAATTCTCCTGCCTCAGCCTCCCAAGTAGCTGGGATTACAAGCATGTGCTGCCACACCTGGCTCATTTTTGTAATTTTAGTAGAGACGGGATTTCATCATGTTGCCCAGGCTAGTCCTCAAACTACTGGCCTCAAGCGATCTGCCCACTTCAGCCTCCCAAAGTGAAGGAATTACAGGCATGAGGCACCGCACCCCATCAAGTCATGCCTTTAATAACTATACTAAATTCTATCCAATAGTAATCCTAACAGGAATGCTTTTAGAACCTGGCAAAATGATTTTAAGGTTAATATAAAATAATAGACGAGAATGGCCAAGAAAATTCAGGAAAAGAATCTCAGAGTAAGTCTTCCTTTACTTGGACCCGGAGCAGGCATCTTTTTTGTTCATTGCCCCATTCAAGGGCTGTGAAAACCAGAAACTGATTACCAAAGGACCCTGAAGGGCCACCTCAACACACTAAAACATCTGGGTTATTGTTTTAACTATATCATCTCTTACAGACACTTTGTATTCTAAACAGCAATATTCTATAAAAAGTCATTATCTTCCCTACAGGGACTCAAGGCATGATGCTGTTTTCTGTGAGCCTCATCTTGCGCCACCCTCCTCTTTTCCCTTAGTTTAGTTACAATGGCCTTCTTTCAGTTTCCTCTATGCTAACTCAAGACCTTCATACCTGCTGTTTATTCTGTATGAACTACTCTTCTCCAACCTCAGAACCATTGTAACTGAGATTCTCCGCCTGCCATTCTCTCCAGTAATCTAGCCACCCTTCATCTTCACATCAGGATCTCTCTACAGACCAGGTCAGGTGCCCTTGTTAAACGCTCCACTCGTGCCGTATTCCTTTTCCTATATACCACTTAACCCAGTTTGAAATTATATATTGATTTGTGCTTTCTTCATTCCACAAATATTTATCTCATACATATTTCATACAAGGCCACGTGTGACACATAAGAGATGAAGTAGAGAGAAGGGGCACAACCCCGTCCCGCATAGAGCTTAGTCTAAAGGAAAGACACATTAATCAAGATTCTCTCAAATAACTTTTAAGTTCACAACTTATCACTGCCAGGGGAAACTAACCTGGATGGGAAAGCTTAAGAATATAAATTAACTAAGGTATGAAGGAAATCTTTACAAAATAACAGCATACGCAAAAGTCATGTTCTAGAAGTCAAGGATCAAGAAGACTGTAGTAGCAGTCAAGGGAAAGTGTGCTGCTAGATGTTGCTGAAGAAGTCACAAGGGACAAAGCCACGCTTTGCGCAGGTCAAGAACTTGGTCTTCGATCTACATGCACTAAGTCCCGGGCAGGTGGAGTGAAATGACCAGATTTGATTAATACACGACTTTCCCATTGGGCGGAAAGCTTCCTGGGGGCGGGGCCCACGCCCCGCCTCATTCACCGCTGCATCCCCGGAATCTAGAGCAGCAACTGGCACATTGCGGCTCAGCAAGCAGCTGTGGCCCAATGACCAGATGGGGTTTGGGTGGCGTCGAGAACACAGGCGTCCCTTCAATCCAGCCGCCCATATCCACAGCCTACATTTCCCAAGGCGCCGACGCGGGCGAGGGGGACCGAAGGCATCAGATGGAGACCGCGACGGGCCACGAGCAGCCTCTGCTGCCGGGACCTGGAGGGGCCGCCCTGTCTCCCTCTACTGAGGCAACAGGGACGAAGCCGCCTGCTTTCTCTACAGGTGAAGTGCCTGAGCCTAGCAAGGACTCCTGGGAGACAAACCCCAACACTCACCTCAGGAAAAACAGAAAGCGGTCCGTGAACGGAAGTGCGTCACTACGTTGGCCTTGCACCCAGCCTCACACGCGTCCTCTCTAGGATGCCGCAGCGCTCTTCTCAGTGGTTGTGTGCTTTTACCCCCAGGAGGATTTTCACCCCCGGGGATCCTCGGAGACCTTGAATAGGAAAGAAAGTGTATCATTGTTTTCGCTAATCTCTAACCGAAATTTAGCATTTTCTTCTGTTATATGTTGGCAACAAACTACAGTAGTATCGGACGCACATGTGACTGTCACCGATAGAAATCACATTTTCATATCACGTTACAGTTGATGCAGATCTCAGAATATGGCTATTCTCGTCACTAATTTGAAATTATTCTTGTTGTTAGAGGCCCACCTTTAAGTCTTGTCATTTCATTTCATCACGTTGGTAAGGATGCACTTAAATTTCTGTATCACAAATTCTAAAAAACTGTTTAATTGTATTTTCATTGGTTTTGAAGGTGTCATCAGATTGCCAAAGGGAAGTTGGACAAAAAAGCTGTCCTCCTTAGAGTTAGAGGTAAAGACCCAGACACGTTAAGAAAGACCAGGTCAGCGGACCGGGGGCGGTGGCTCAGCCTGTAGTCCCAGCACTTTGGGAGGCCAAGACCAGCAGATCACCTGAGATCAGGAGTTCGAGACCAGCCTGGTCAACGTGGTGAAATCCCGTCTCTACTAAAAATACAAAAATTAGCCGGGCATAATGGCGGGCGCCTGTAGTCCCAGCTACTCGGGAGGCTGAGGCAGGAGAATTGCTTGAACCTGGGAGGCGGAGGTTGCAGTGAGCTGAGACTGCGCCATTGCACTCCAGCCTGGGCAATAAGAGCGAAACTCCATCTCCAAAAAAAAGAAAGACCAGGTCTGAAGAGGGATATATTAAGTAACTATTTAAGAAGTGAAAACTGTAGATATTTTTTTAAATGACTGAATACAAGGCAGCCAGAGAAATTTGTGATGGCCATGAATTTTGGATTACCTGATAGATGAAGGTCCCATTAGCTGAGATCAGGAAGTGAAGAAGAGGAGCTGGTTTCAGGCAAGAAAAGGAAAGAATTTAGTTTTAGAAATACTGAACACACACACACACACCTGCCTTATTAACATTTAATTCACACACCATACAATTCATCCATGCAGAGTATAAAATTAAGTAGGTTTCAGTATGTTCACAGACTTGTGCAAGCATCACCACAGTCAATTTCAGGATATTTTCATCTCCCCAAAGGATACCGCATAACCATCAGCAGTCACTGTTCACTTTCCCTCTGGTAAGCAGATGGCGTTTTGTTCTCCTCAAAAATGTCTATGTCCTGATTTCTAGAACCTGTGAGTATGTTAGGTTACATAACAAAGGGAAATTGAGGTTGCAGGCGGAATTAAGGTTGCTAGTCAGCCAACTTTAAGATTATCTCGGGGCTAGGCACAGTGGCTCATATCTGTAATCCCAGCACTGTGGGAGGCCCAGGTGGGCAGATCACTTGAGCCTGGGAGTTCAATCCAGCCTGGGCAACATGACAAAACCTTGTCTCTACCAAAAAAAAAAAAATTCCAAAAAGCAACAAAAATTGACCAGGTGTGGGCACATGCCTGCAGTCCCAGCTACTAGCTGAGCTGGGAGGACCACTTGAGCCTGGGGGGTCAAGGCTGCAGTGAGCCTTGATTGAGCCACTTCACTCCAGCCTGGGCAACAAAGCGAGACCCTGTCTTAAAAAAATGATGATCTTGGATTATTCAGGTGAGTCCAGAGTAATCATAAGAGTTCTTGAACGTGAAAGAGGGAATTGAAAGAGAACCACAAAGATAACAGCACAGGAAGGACTTGGCCCAACTTCACTGGCTTTGAAGATGGAGGAAGGGGCCAAGGGTCAAGGAAAGTGGGTGGCCTCCAGAAGATGAAAAAGGCAAGGAAACAGATTCTCTCCTTAGTCTAAATCCTGAATTTATACCAGTGAGACCCACTTTGGATTTCTGACCTCCAAAACTCTAAGAGAAATTAGTGTTGTTTTAAGCCACTAATGGCAATTTGTTACAGCAGCAATAGAAAATTAATAGACACACATGTCCACACCTCTCTTCTTCCCCCAATTCTAGACAACCACTTTCTTTCTTTATAAATTTGCCTATTCTGGATATTTACATTACATAAATGACTATTAAGTCTTGATATAAAACAAAAACAAGTCTTTACTGTTAATTTTATTAGGCTTTAGAAACATGGCAACCTGTGTGTTTACTTGGTGAAGAACATATTCTTGGGCAGAAGATGAGAGCACTAAAATAAAAAACAAAAAGAGTTGGGAATAACTTGTTTTTGTTTTGCAGGGAGTGGGAAGGAAGAAAATTTCCACTCTCATTTGTCTAGAAAGTCTCCCAGAGAGTTTTCAAGATCATTAATAATAATAGCTAATTCACATCAACATGTCTCCCCAGCCGATGTATCGCCTCTAAGGAAATGTATACTTGATATGTTTTGGCACTGTGTCCCCAGGCAAATCTCATGCTGAATTATGATCTTCAGTGTTGGGGGAGGAGGATAGTGGTAGGTGATTGGATCATGGGGGCGGATTTCCCCCTTGCTGTTCTCATGATAGTGAGTTCTCATGTGATCTGGTTGTTTTGAAGTGTGTTGCATTTCCTCCTTTGCTATTTCTCTCCTGGTGGCCACGTGAAGATTGTGCCTGCTTCCCCTTTGTTTTCCACCATGATTGTAAGTATCCTGAGGCCTCCCCAGCCATGCCTCCTGTACAGCCCATGGAACTGTTAGCCAATTAAACCTCTTTTCTCCATAAATTACCCAGTCTCAGGTATGTCTGTATAGCACCATGATAACGAACTAATACAATACTCATACTCATGTCTGTCACAGTCTCTACCATCAAACATAATTACTTTCAGGCTTCGACCATTCCTTAGATTCCAATGGGAACCACCTTTCTCTTTCTGGTTACCTCAGGCCTAACTATCCAGCTCTCCCTCTAACTCCTACACTATCTTTAACTGAAGCTATGAGTATTATCACAGCATGACACCCAGAGTATGGTATATGATTATGGCATTTTTTTTTTTTTTTTTGAGACAAGAGTCTCGCTCTGTTGCCCAGGCTGGAGTGCCGTGGCATGATCTCAGCTCACTGCAAGCTGTGCCTCCTGGGTTCATGCCATTCTCCTGCCTCAGCCTCCCAAGTAGCAGGGACTATAGGCACCCGCCACCACGCCCGGCTAACTTTTTGTGTTTTTAGTAGAGATAGGGTTTCACCATGGTAGCCAGGATGGTCTCCATCTTGTGACCTTGTGATCCGCCCACCTCGGCCTCCCAAAGTGCTGGGATTACAGGCATGAGCCACCATGCCCGGCCCAATCATGGCATATTTACTGTTACTCCTGACTTGAAAATACTAACTTCTCTCCCAAATCTCTGAAAATCCCAGCCACAAATGGGCTGAGGCTGTGGTGGAACTTCACTTTCATGCACAAAGTCATTTTTGCCTTCGTTGCCAAAAACATATGTAGTTAAGCCAAATATTGTGCTGCAGTAGCTATACTGGCATATAATTCAATATTCTTCTCTCCTTGCAGCTGAAAACATACTTAATGATTAAAGACAGAATGTCTTTCCCTCCAAGATTGGGAACATGGCAGGTATGTCTGCTCTTACCACTACTATTTAACATCATATTGGGAGTCCTAGCAAGAGCAAGGCCAGAAAAAGAAATAAAAGGCACATAGGTCAGACACAGTGGCTCACATCTGTAATCCCAGCACTTTGGGAGGCCAAAGAGGGTGGATTGCTTGAGGCCAGGAGTTCAAGACCAGCCCGGCCAATATGGAGAAACTGCATTTCTACTAAAAATACAAAAATGAGCTGGGTATGGTGGTGTGCACCTGTAATCTCAGCTACTCAGGAAGCTGAAACATGAGAATTGCTTGAACCCCGGAGGTGGAGGATGCAGTGAACTGAGAACATGCCACTGCACTCCAGCCTGGGTGACAGAAATGTAGCAGGACGAGCTGCAGACAAAACTCCTCAGACACTGGATTAAAGAAGGAAGACGTTTTTTATTTGGCCGGGAGCATCAGCAGACTCACATCTTAAGAGCCGAGCTCCCTGAGAAAGAAATATTTGGCCTTTTTAAAGGCTTACAACTTTAAGGGGTCCACGTGAAAGGGTCGTGATAAATCGAGCAAGTGTGGGAAACATGACTGGGGGCTACATGCATCAGCTAACAGAACAGAAAGTTTTACAATGCTTTTTTCATACAGTGTCTGGAATTTACAGATAACACAAGTAGTTTAGGCCAGGGGTTGATGTAATTATTATTACTTTGTTTAACTCCTAGGGCCGGGTGGTGGTGCCAAGGTTGTCTGGCTATTTATCTTACTTTTGTTTCTTTCTCACTGTCCTCCTGTCTTGTGAACTAGGCAAGGCGGGGGGAGGAGGGCAGCAGGAGGAGTAGTGGTCTCCTTCCTTAGAATGAGACAAGAAGACAGACAGACAGAAAGAGAAAGAAAGAAAGAAAGAAAAGAAAGAAAGAAAGAAAGAAAGAAAGAAAGAAAGAAAGAAAGAAAGAAAGAAAGAAAGAGAAAGGAGAAAGAAGAGAGAGAAAGAAAAGAGAGAAAGGACGGAGGGAGGGAAAGAAAAGAGAGAGAGAGAGAATGAGAAAAAGAGAAAGAATAAGAAAAGAAATAAAAGACACACAGATTAGCAAGAAAGAACAAAACTGGGCCGGGCGCAGTGGCTCAAGCCTGTAATCCCAGCACTTCCGGAGGCCGAGACGGGCGGATCACGAGGTCAGGAGATCGAGACTATCCTGGCTAGCACGGTGAAACCCCGTCTCTACTAAAAATAATACAAAAAACTAGCCGGGCGAGGTGGCGGGCGCCTGTAGTCCCAGCTACATGGGAGGCTGAGGCAGGAGAATGGCATAAACCTGGCAGGCGGAGCTTGCAGTGAGCTGAGATGCGGCCACTGCACTCCAGCCCGGGTGACAGAGCGAGACTCCGTCAGAAAGAAAGAGAGAAAGAGAAAGAGAGAGAGAGAGAGAGAGAAAGAAAGAAAGAAAGAAAGAAAGAAAGAAAGAAAGAAAGAAAGAAAGAAAGAAAGAAAGAAAGAAAGAAAGAAAAAGAAAGAACAAAACTGTTACTATCTGCAGGCGACATGATTATCTATATAAGAAGCCCCAAAGAATCTACAAAACAAGCTCCTAAAATTAAAAGTAAGTTCAGACCGGTCGCAGTGTCTCACGCCTATAATCCCAGCACTTTGGGAGGCCAAGGCAGGCGGATCACCTGAGGTCAGGAGTTCAAGACCAGTCTGACCAACATGGTGAACCCCCGCCCCTCTCTACTAAAATTACAAAAATTAGCCGCACTGGTGGCAGGCGCCTGTAATCCCAGCTACTCGAGAGGCTGAGGCAGGAGAATCACTTGAACCCGGGAGGCAGAGGTTGCAGTGAGCAGAGATGGTGCCATTGCATTCCAGCCTAGGTGACAAGAGCGAGACTTGGTCTCAAAAACAAAACAAAACAAACAAAAACATAAAAAAGACTATGGGACAATGATATTTATTTGGACACAGGTCTCCAAATCTACCTCTTCAAAAGAAACGGACACTGTAACAGCCTTGGTGTAACAGCCTTGGTTAAAGACTTAAGGCGTCCCCAACTAAGAGTGGGGCCATCTCTAAGTTGGCCCCAGTGCCATCTGCAGACATTTCTGTCATCCTCCCATCCTTGGGGGCTTCTTTCTCCAGCTCCAGTGTGTGCGCAGTAAAGCTTGCAGCTGTACAGCCTCCAAGAAGCAAACCCAGGTCCCACACAGCCACAGTTGTACAGTGACGCCCTTCCCCGTCCCCTTGTTTGAGCTATGCCCAAGGGACCAGTCTGGACTGCTATGCCATCTCACTCCCAACCCAAGCTCCGCCAAACCGTGAGTCCTTGCACCTTGGCCCCTTTGAGCGGGTACTCAAAACAGAGGCCAGAAGTGCACTACTAGCGAGAAGCGCTAGGAGGCCGAAAGTGCGTCATGCGCACAGCTACTCTTTCTAAGGTGCAACTTGTCCTCATCTGGGTGTTTATGATTGGGAGACATCCCCTTCCTTTCCTCGTACATACTTTTTTCTCTCCTGAGGGACGTCACGCCTGGGTCATTATCCATTTGGGTGGGTCAGGAAAACTATCGCCTCTGCCCAGAAGCATTTGACTGTCAGGAAGGAATTCATGATAATACCGCCGTCACCACAGGCCTAGATGGTGTCGTTGCTTCCTGGATACTTACTGGTCTTCCTGACTTCTGGTTCACTCGCAGTGAATCAACTTCCTTTTAAAGCTCTGCCACTCACAGGCCATTGAGGAAGACCCTCGTGTCTCTGAGCAGCTTTTGTTTTCTGTAAAATGAACCAGTCAGATTATACCATTCGGGGTGTCTTTAATTCTATGCACTGTAACCTCCAATGGTTTGCCACTACCCCTGGAGTCCAAGTCAACATTCAAGGCTCCTCAGACCCTTGCCCTCCTTCCCCTCTAAATGAAAAAGGAAATGCCAAAAGCACAGGGCATATGCTATCCCAAGCTTGGTAAGAGAGATAGCTCTACAGTGTTAATGCCTATGGCTTTCTGGGTCCACAAAAGAGAACTCTGGCCAGGATTTTGCTGGACTGTCAAAATGTTTGTGATCACTGTCACAGAATTACAAAACAAACAGGGGACTTAGAGTTTCTCAGTCCCATCTCCTTTACAACAGTATGACACATTGGTAAGGAGCACAGCCTGGTATCAGGATGCTTTGTTTCAAAGGCCAAATGACCACTCTGTGACCTTTGGTACATTACTTAACCTGTGTCACTATTTCCTTATTTCTCAAATTGGGATAATAATAATATTTATTCCCGGGATTGTTTTGAGGATTAGATGTTAGTACATGTAAATCAGTACAGTGTCTAGCACATACTAAACACTCACTAGATATTAGTAATTATCACATTCACTAGATATTAGTGATTATTAATAGCTTAGGAATTGAGCCTGAATAGGCTCTGGAGTTAATCCAGTGCTCAACATTTTTTATTAAAACATTTGAAAATGGTTATAAACCTCAGTGGGTTTGGGCATCTGTACACTTGTTACTACCAGACCAGATAGTATAAGCAAAGCCTGGTAGCAGTTCAGGGTTGGTTCTTAGGAGATCAGAATGCCAAAATGGCTAGCTCATCATGAGCTGACAACTTCCAGGATGAGGGGATGACGAGTTGGACTTGCTGTTTGATTGGGACTTCCGCAACACAAGTCCAGACAAATGGGACCATGACCCAGGTCTTCAAAAGCAACCCTCAGGCTTTCTGCAGAGTGTAAACTCCTCAACAAAGAAGCTTTTCTATCTTGGCCATGACTGTATCCTGAGTTTCTAGAATAGTGTTTATAACACAGTTCATGATCAATAAGCATTTTTTGATGAATAAAGAGTTGGACATAAATGATTATACTCCCTTACTGTAAGGGAGAGTGAGACAGATAATATATAGGCACTCAATGCAGAATGAATCATCAGTAAGAGAAAATCAAGACTCAAAGAGTTTCGGTAAGGCCACAGCATATAAGAGGTAGCAGACTTAAGACTTAAACCCTAGATTCTTTCCACCATGTCAAACTGGCTTTCCAGAACAATATACTAGATAGTATTCCAAGTCCCAATATGCCTTTTCATGCTCTCACACCATGGACACAAGCTCTCTGACCTCAGTCCCTTCAGGAAGAGAGAGAGAGAGAGAGAAGAGCAACAGTAACTGTAAGACGAAAAATCATCAAATTCTGAAATAAGGGCCAAAGAACCACATAAGATGACACCATTCCAATTTTACAGATGAGGAAATTGAACACAGAAAGATTAAATAACATGCTCAAAGTCATGCACAACTCCTATGTGGCAGAGCCGGAATTCAAACCATGATAGTTTGGCCTCAGTATACACACATAAGCACTCTATCACTGCCTCAGATATGTAGTTCTGTCTCGTAGTGAAGAAGAAGTTGAAATATGTTAAGTCAAACTAATGTTTCCAAGACTCCATTGATTAACTGTGATTTGGGGCAAGCTACCTAGATTCTCTGTGCCTTCAATTTTCTCACCTATAAAATAAGTACAATATTTATACTTACTTTGTAGGCTGTTGAGAGGATTAAACAACATATGAAAATAACTTATTTTCATGTCTTATTGTAAACATTTACTACATTTCTAATTAATTGATTGTTTCATTTTTATCGAGGTTTATTTTTATTTTTTAGAGTAGGGATCTCTCCATATTGCCCAGGCTGGATTTGCACTTCTGAGCTCAAGTGATTCTCCCCAATTAGCCTCTCAAATAGCTGGGAATATAGGCACATGCCACTGTGCCCAGATGAGGTATAATTTAAATTCAGTAAAGAGTACAAATCTTAAGTATACAACTTGATGAATATTTATATATGTAACTCCAACCAGATCAAGATATAGAATGTCCCCAGCACCCCAGAAACCTCTCTCCTATACCCTTTCCTAGTTGATAGCCTCCCCAAAATAATCGCTATTCTGACCTCCATCACCTTAACTTTACCTGTTTTTAAATTTTATATAAATGGAATCACATTGTAATAGAACCATGCAGCTTGTTTCTTTCATCTAATATAGTATCTTTGAGATTCATTTATTGGATATAACTATCATTCATTCATTTTTATCATTGTTTAATGATTCATTGTTAAATAAACCACACTTTTTTTAACCCAAAAAAATCTACTGTGATGGACATTTAGTTTTTTTTTTTACTTTTTGGCTCTTATGAATAACCTTGAAGATTATTTATGAATAACTGCAATAAAAATTTTCACATGTCTGGTGAATATAAGCTCTTATCTTTCTTAAACATACCTATAAGTGAATTTGCTGAGTCATTGGATATCCCACATTTCGCCTCAGTCAATAACTGACACCAGACCAGGTGGTATAAGCAAAAATATAACACAACTTTATTACTAGTAATACTTTTTTTTCTTTTTTAATGTTTTAGAGATGGGGCCTTGCTATGTTGCCCAGGCTGGTCTTGAACTCCTAGGCTCAAGCGATCCCCTGCCTCAGCCTCCCAAAGTGCTGGAATCACAGGCATGAGTCACCATGCCCAGCTAATAACAATTCTTAATATCCTCTAATACCCAGCCATAATCCATTTGCCCTGATTGTCTCAAAAATATATTTTTACCAGTGGCTTATTCTAATCATAACCTAAACAAGGTCCTCACGCTGCATTTAACGATATGTCTCTTAAGTCTCTGTGTCAGATGCAGGTTTTCAGCATGCTTGTACCAATTTCCCCTTTACTAGCAGCATGTGAGAGTACACTTGTTCTACATCAAACTCAATTAATATAAACCATTATCAGGATTGTAACTCTAAATATTTGGTGAATCAGAGGAGGAAGGCTAAAATTATACTGGGTTTTGTCTGGGATAACTGAGTAGATGGTAAAGTTTCAAAGGGAGAGGTGGACAAGCAATAATGAATTTTTGGTGTCTGCATGGAAACACATCTAGTTGGACATATCATCTGAAGCCCACGGGAAAGTGTAGGGCAGAGGTAGTCATATGGGTGGATAAAGATGTAAGCCCAGATGGGATCACACCAAGCCAACAGAGAATTTGTAACCAAACAGTCTAGCCTGAAAATACATTTTAAAACTTTTCTTTCTTTTTTCTGTTTTTTCCCTAGTCTCAAGATATAACCTTGGCCGGGTGCAGTGGCTCACGTCTGTAATCCAAGCACTTTGGGAGGCCAAGGCCGGTGGATCACGAGGTCAGGAGATAGAGATCATCCTGGCTAACAGGTGAAACTCCGTCTCTACTAAAAATAAAAAAAATTAGCCGGGCATGGTGGCAGGCACCTGTAGTCCCAGCTACTCAGGAGGCTGAGGCAGGAGAATGGCATGAACCCAGGAGGCAGAGCTTGCAGTTAGTCAAGATCGTGCCACTGCACTCCAGCCTGGGCGACAGAGCGAGACTCTGTCTCAAAAAATAAAGAAGATATAACCTTGAAGCTTACTGCATGTATCATTGCTTTCTTCTCCTTAGTCTTAAAATATAGCCTTGAAATTTACTTTCTTTGAAACACCACGTCCCTCGCTTTCTCACCATACATTTCCTTACAACATGCACATTTATCTAACTATATGCTGGTACCTAATTATGTGATTACTTAGGAATTCCAGGGGCTAATCTTGAAACAGACCAAGCATAGGGACCTAGAGGCGAAATTCCAGAAATTCAAGGCAGTTAGTCAACAACCTGGCCATTGTTGAGATGATACCAGCCCACACTCCAGGTGGACCACAGCTCAAGATAGCCACTGGAACAAGACACGCAGACCTTGTACTCAGTACCCTTCTCACATGCCTCCCATTCCAAGTTTCCCTTTTTAAGCCCTTGTCCTCAGCCTAAAATTGGAAGTGGTTACTTTGGATGTGAATCCGGCCACTTCCCCACTGCAAGTGTTGGTAAATAATGTCACTTTCTTTCTATCATTCCTCGCTCTTGTTATTGGATTCTGCAAGCAACAAGCGACCAGACCTGCCTTCGGTTACAATTTCAAAGGTCCAGATGGTTCATGTAAATAGAATAGGGGCCTAAGTTTCTGTATTTTTCATATGTACCCTGGATGATTATGACACACTTTACTGTTTGAGCACCACGGACGAAAGCAGTGGGTTAAGGAAGGAACCCTAGAGAGCAATGACATTTTACGAGGAAATAGGAAGAGGAACCCTCTCATGACATAGGCTCAAATTAAGAGAGGAGAACCAGGAGAACGTAGAATCTTGGAAGACACAGAAGTAGGGTTTTATGGAATGGGAGTTCAACTGTGTCAAACCAGCAGAGTTTTAATAAAAATTATATTAATAAAATAAGGACCACAACAGTCCCACCTAGTGGAAACTTCTGGGAGATGTAATCAGCCGTCCTTCCTCTTGCTCCTCTTGCCTATGTTCTTTGACCTTTCACAACTGGAAGCTCTGAGGCCACACTTCTGTCTCTTTCTCACAAATATACACATGCCCACGTTTAAAATATGTATATTTAAATATGGTTCTGTGTGTGTTCTTATTATTTTAGAGTTGCCTGGAGTTTTTTTCTTTCTTGTTTTCCTTACTATTTAAATTTTTTGTGTGTGTGTGTGACGGAGTTTCACTCTTGTTACCCAGGCTGGAGTGCAGTGGCGTGATCTCAGCACTGCAAGCTCCACCTCTTGGGTACAAGAGATTCTCCTGCCTCAGCCTCCCAAGTCACTGGGATTACAGACGCCACCACGCCCAGCTAATTTTTGTATTTTTAGTAGAGATAGGGTTTCACCATGTTGGCCAGGCTGGTCTCGAACTCCTAACCTCAGGTGATCCACCCACTTTGGCCTCCCAAAGTGCCAGGATTACAGGCATGAGCCACCATGCCCAGCCTATTTTTTAAAGTTTTTTTTTTTTTTCAGACGAAGTCTCATTCTTGTTCCCCGTTGCTGTAGTGCAGTGGCACAATCTCAGCTCGTTGCAACCTCCGCCTCCCGGGTACAAGCGATTCTCCTGCCTCAGCCTCCCAAGTAGCTGGGATTACAGGCGCCCGCCACCACACCCGGCTAATTTTTGTATTTTTAGTAGAGATAGGGTTTCATCATGTTGGCCAGGCTGGTCTCGAACTCCTGACCTCAGGTGATCCACCTGCCTCAGCCTCCCAAAGTGCTGGGATTACAGGTGTGAGCCACCGTGCCTGGCCCATATTTTTTAAACTTTTAATTTTAGATTTTTAAACGTTACACTGTAAAGTATAATAATGGACCCGCTGGTGCCCATCCATCATCAGCAACTTCAACAGTGGTGCCCATCTCATTGCATCTGCTCCTACAAACACACACGTAAACATGTGTACACACACTTTTGCTGTTATTGTTTATCTGTTTTGCTGGAGTTGATCTCAGACATCACATAATTTCTACTGTCAGTATTTCACTGTGTTTCTCTAGGAGATAAAGATAAGGGAATAAAGATAATACAATTATATTAAGACTTGTTAATACCTCCTAATATCCAGCCATATTCAATTTTCCCTGATTGTCTCAAAAATGTCTTTATACAGGTGGATTTTTTGTTTGTTTGTTTTTTGTTATGGTGGGTTTGTTTTTGTTTTTGTTTTGTCTGTTTGTTTGTTTTTGAGACAGAGTTTTGCTATTGTTCCCCAGGCTGCAGTGCAATGGCACTATCTTGGTTCACTGTGACTTCAGCCTCCTTGGTTCAAGCAATTCTCCTGCCTCAGCCTCCCAAGTAACTGGGATTACAGGCATGCACCACTACACCCGGTTAATGTTTTTGTATTTTTTTAGTAGAGACAGGGTTTTACCACATTGGTCAGGCTAGTTTCAAACTCCTGACCTCAAGAGATCCATCCGCCTCAGCCTCCCAAAGTATTGAGATTACAGGTGTGAGCCACCTAGCCTGGTCTACAGTGCTCTTTCTAATCATGATCCAAACAAGGCCATCATACTTCATTTAGCAATATGTCTCTTAAGTCTCTTAAGTATATATAATAATTTGTCCTCCTTTTTTTTTTTTTTTTTTTTTTTTGAGACGGAGTCTCGCTCTGTCGCCCAGGCTGGAGTGCAGTGGCGCGATCTCGGCTCACTACAAGCTCCGCCCCCCGGGTTCACACCATTCTCCTGCCTCAGCCTCCCGAGTAGCTGGGACTACAGGCGCCCGCCATCTCGCCCGGCTAGTTTTTTGTATTTTTAGTAGAGACGGGGTTTCACCGTGTAGACCAGGATGGTCTCGATCTCCTGACCTCGTGATCCACCCGTCTCGGCCTCCCAAAGTGCTGGGATTACAGGCTTGAGCCACCGCGCCCGGCCTGTCCTCCTTTTAAAAATGACATTTGTTCTTTGAAGACACTGGGCTATTTGTCCTACAGAATTTCTCCCATTCTGTATTTGGCTGTAGTGTTATTTAACATCTTGCCTTGTTCCCCACCATGCTTAGTATGAGTTGGTAGCTTGATCCAGGAGCTCGATTTTATTTTATTCAAGTCCAACTCTAGGGGCTCCTCGCACACTCTTCCTAAACATCTTTGTTCTCCCTTTTCTCTTTTTCAATATTTACTAAATATTCTCAGAAAACTCCGTCTCTCTCTCTGCCTCTTCATTAAACGTGTTGGATAAAAAAAAAAAAAGACCTTGGTAATGGGTAATTATAGTAGACAAACTAGAGATAAAACTTGAATGTGGAATGGAAAACTATATTTTTGCTTTTGTTATTAGTTTTAATTAATATATAATAACTGTACATACCTATGGGATACTGTGTCATATTTCGATACATATATACAATATGTAATGATCAAATTCAGGTAATTAGTATATCCATCACCTCAAACATTTATCATTTCTTTGTGCTGGGAACATTCAAAATCCACTCTTCTATTTGCTATACAATAAATTGTTGTTAATTATAGTCACTCTATTATGCTTTAGAAAGATAGAACTCAGTTCTGCTATCTAGTTCTCCTTTTGTATCCATTAACCAACCTTTGGCTCTCTCTGTATTTTGATACTAATGACTATAGTTTAAGAGATCAAGTTTTACAGCCCTTAGACATTCCCAGGAGGCCTCCTCCATAACATCTTCAATAAACTCCTAATTCTCCAATGGCTATCTATTCATCAAATATTTATCAAGATTTTACTGGTTATGTGCCATGTATGGTTCTGGGGATAGAGCAGTGAATAAAATAGACAAAAAATATTTATATTTATAGAACTTGCACTATATTGTAATTAATATCTCTTGCATTATACCTGCTGTCTTCATAAAGAGAATATTACTTGGTATTTGCTAATATTGTAATTGTTTTGTTGCACTGACATATACATATAACAAAATTGCTCCATTATGGAAAAACTGATTTTCATTTCCATGTAGGGACTTAACCACCACCTAAGATGCTAATTCACTTGGAAATAGCATTCTGGGGTGTAAAATTAATTTCCAAATTAACTTTGGAAGATAACTGTAAGTTTTATAAAATTATGGAAGTTTATGAAAAACTAAGACTTTTTAACAGCTAAATAAATTATCACGGTAGGCTTAAATGTAAAAAATGAAATCAGACAGTATTAGAAAAATTATTTTCTCTTTCTTCTGCTTATACCAGTAAAAGCCTCTATTAAAAAGTAAGAGTTGATTTGAGAGGTCGAGGCAGGTGGATCACCTGAGGTCAGGAGTTTGAGACCAGCTTGGCCAACATATAGTGAAACACCATCTCCACTAAAAATACAAAAATTAGCTGGGTGGAGTGGCATACGCCTGTAGTTCCAGTTACTTGGGAAGCTGAGGCAGGAGAATTGCTTGAACCTGGGAGGTGTAGTTTGCAGTAAGCCGAGATCACACCACTGCACTCCACCCTGGGCAACACAGCAAGACTCTGTCTCTCAAACAAACAAACAAACAAACAAACACAAAAGTTAGAGCTGAAAACCCTAGACTAGGCCCTTCAGCACTGGAATCAGATTGAGTGTATTATAACCGAAATTTACCAAATAGTTTTCTTCTGATTCCAAGACGATCCTTTGAAATAATTTATCCTCAGGATTTGGCTTACTCACAGAGAACATCCATATAGTAAGGTGAAATAAAATGAAAATGAGCTACAGGAATCTAACAACCCCCCAAAAAAATCTTCTGGAATCTAATCAACACCAAACAGAAGGAAGGGCCTTTGGTCAGTTCACTTGCAGAGATTTCATTACATATCTTTGTCCTACAAGTTTCAGACCAGCTGGGCGCAGTGGCTCATGCCTGTAATCCCAACACTTACGGAGGCCGAGACGGGCGGATCACTTAAGGTCAGGAGTTCAAGGCTAATCTGGCCAACATGGTGAAACCCCATCTCTAATAAAAAATATAAAAATTAGCTGGACATGGTGGTGTGCGCCTGTAGTCCCAGTTACTCAGGAGGCTGAGGCAGGAGAGTGGCTTGAACCTGGGAGGTGAATGTTGCAGTGAGCCAAGATCATGCCACTGTACCCCAGCCTGGGCAACAGAGCAAAACTCCATCAAAAAAGAAAAAAAAAGTTTCAGACCAAAGTGACACCTTGGTTTTTAGTTCTTTGTTCTGAGCTAAGTACATTAGCTTTTATTTTTATACGTTCTTGTTTTTTATTTTTTACATTTCTTTTTCATGCTCCCATCGTGTGGAAGATCCCTATCATGTGCAGATTTGGATGCTAGACCTGCAAGTGAGAGAGTGAGCGGCTCCTTGAAGATATTGGCAGTTCATGGAGAGTTAGCATGTGTGGAGTTTGGGCTCCAGTGCCTTGTTTTCTAAAGATGGTGTTTGGTATAGTTTGGATACTTGTCCCTGCCCAAATCTCATGTTGAAATGTAATCCCCAGTGGTGAGGGTGGGGCCTGGTGGGAGGTGACTGGATCATAGGGGTGGAGTTCTCATGAATGATTTAGCACTATCCCCTTGGTGCTGTCCTTGCCATAGGGAGTGAGTCTTCCTGAGATCCGGTTGTTTAAAAGGATATGGCTCCTCCTCACTCTGTCTCTTGCTCTTGCTCCTGTTCCTTTCATGTGATGTGCCTGCTCCCCCTTCACCTTTTGCCATAATTGTAAGTTTCCTGAGACCTCCACAGAAGTTGAGCAGATGCCAGCATCATGCTTCCTGTACAGCCTGCAGAACCATGAGCCAATTAAACCTCTTTTCTGTATAAATTACCCAGTCTCAGGTATTTCTTTATAGCAAGGCAAGAACAGCCCAACGCAGTGTGCTAGCACTGTTCTCTTCCCATCTTTTCACTCTGCACACAAAGTTCTGCAATTCTGTGAATTTACTGCGTTTTTGTTCAAGTGTCTTAGCAACTTCATTCAGAATTTCAACATGCCATTTTAATCTGTTTCTCCCTCCCAAGCCTGTTACCTTGAAGTAGTAATTAACCATCCCCATACTTTTCCTTATTTTACTTGATTGTCATTGGTGGTGTTCTGAGCTACTTTTCCCTTGAGCTTCTTTGTTCATTCCTCAGATCTTTCTCTTCCCTCTTCTCTTCTCCCCAAGCACACCCGAAGTTTTCATCTAGTTAGTGATTTGCAATGTTATGCCCTACTTCATCTTTTTTTTTTTTTTTTTTTTTTTTAGACCGAGTCTCACTCAGTCACCCAGGCTGGAGTGCAGTGGTATGATTTCAGCTCACTGCAACCTCTGCCTCCTGGGTTCAAGTAATTCTCCTGTGTCAACCTCCCAAGTAGCTTAGATTACAGGCACCCACCACCATGCCTGGCTAATTTTTGTATTTTTCGTAGAGAGAGCATTTCACCATGTTGGTCAAGCTGGTCTCAAACTCCTGATCTCATGATCCACTTGCCTCGGCCTCCCAAAGTGCTGGGATTACAGGTGTGAGCCACTGCGGCCGGCCTACTTCATCTCAAATATTTAATTTTGGGTCTTTTCCAACATAGCTTGAATCTTTTTTTGCATATTTATTTGCTTTAATAATGTAAATGTGGTCTCATACTGGGTAGAATTATCTTATTTGTTGCTCCTTGTACAAACTTCTCTGATCCCTGCCAGGCAAGGTATCAGAGCCCTGTCAATGGAAAGTGGTTGGCTTGCAGGTGGTAAAAAAGAATCTACAGTATAGATTTGAAAAGGAAAGTTTTATGAGATAGAAGAACACTGCAGAAGAGTGCAGTGGGGCACTTCAGCAAGAGAGGACTGAGCGTGCTGGTGGATTTTCCTTAGGGGTATTTACGGACCTTAAAGCAGGAGCTTAAGGGTAATTTGGACCACATTAGGTGCTAGAGTTTCAACGTGCATGGATTTCGGAGATGTATAGAACTCCTGGTTACTTATAAATTTAGGGGGAAGAAGTCTGGTACCAGATGCCAGCTTTAGATAATAGGGAAGTCTAATTACTTCCTAATTCCTCAGGCAAGGAGTTTTGCCTCCGGATGATCTGCTTGATGGCCACCCAGTGATCTTTGCTCTCCTCCATCATTATTAGCGTCATCATTTTTGAACCAGTCCATATTCTGGCATCAAAAGGGAATAAAAATTAACAATCTTCCACCATTTAAAGAGCCTGACTCTATCCTGAATATTAAACAGCCCTCTGAATAGCAGCTACATTTACATAGCACAATGGTGACATCTAGTGTCAGCAGGATAAATTTCAGCTAGTTCTGCAATTTACCTGAAATTTAAGCACAGGGTCTCAGTGCCTCAGGATCCTTACCTCAACTTCCTTCAGGGCCAAGAAAAAGTTTCCTTCCAATTTGTAATTTGCCTTTGGATTTTCTTAACAATTGCTCTTAAAAATTAATGTACAATAGACCAGAGATGTTTACAGTGTACCATGTGATGAGTTTTGGCCAGCAGAGAACAAAATAGAAAAAATAAAAAAACCTTTGTCCTCATAGAGCTTACATTCTTAATAGCCAAAATTATGTCACATGGCTGCTCCTAACAGCAGAGGAATCTGGAAGGCAAATATTTTTACTTTCTTGCTTCCATAGTAGTAAGAAGATGGAAAGGGGGGGGTTGCGTGAGCCCATCTACAATTCCTGCCACAGTGAGACTGAGAAGCACTCAAATTACGTAAGTGCTTATATACAACAGTTAAGGTTAAAGCATGTTTCAGAAGTATTGACATGCGTGTTCTTTACATCAGCTCTATTTATTATTACTACTACTATTATTATTAACTTAGATTCCTTCTTATTTGATGACACGTAAATAGATTCTCCAGCAGAAGACTTTGATCCACAGAGGACCTCCAGTCAGTGATAGACATTATCTTGTCACCAATAACGTACCCCCTGCTGTTTTCTAGTGTTGCTTAGACCTTTCATTAGTTTGCATACTTTGTTCCCTATAAAGGTTCTCTGTCTTCTATAACCTCATCTGGCTCATCAAGTTGTTCACAGCCTGTTTGTTTTCCATGCTCCCCTTGATGCAAAGAAACAGATGTCTACTAGATAGGATGAGTGGATCCACGCATCTGGCTCAGAATATATCCATTCTTACTGAATCAATATTATATTACAGTTTATAAAAACGTACTCCAAAATTCCTGGGACTTACCACCAGGCTACGCTTCTGAAGGGAAATATCCATCAGAGCACTGGTTCTCAAACTTGCCTGCACATTGGGATCACCTAGGAAGTTTTTTTAAAAAAAAATATAGTGCCTGGGACCCACCCCACAAAACAGTGATTCTCAACTAGGTGATTTGCCCCACTACTAGAAATACATGGATATGTCTTTTGGTCAGTACAACTAGGTAAGTGTGCTGCTGGCATCTAGTGGGTAGAGCCCAAGGGTGCAGTTCAACAACCCACAGTGCACAGGACAGCTCCTATAGCAAATAATTATCTGTTCCCAAATGTCTATAGTGCCAATGTGGAAAAACCCTGTCCAAAGATACAACTCTCCATATGCATTCAGCCTGGGCATGGGATTTTTGAAACCTCCCCAGGTGATTATACTACGCAGTAAAGCTTGAGAACCACTGCTAGAGACTTGTTCCTAGAGAACATTCAATTATATGGCTAAATTCCTCTCAACCTCGTGCCATTGAGCTTGAACTGAAAATTTTCCATTTCTTCTTGTTTGATATGGGAGTTGCTTGTTTGGGAGGTGAGGGTGGTTGGAGGAAGGAAGAGCTAGTTGCTTTTGTGAGAAAATCTAGGTTTCCCACAACATGCTAGAATTGGTAGCTCTGTAAATAGAAGTCTAGCTGTCATTATTCACCTTGTGAGTTGGCCTCCCTGGCATAGCTCAAGAGGATCATTAACCACAGTGAAACACACACATCCTGGGGCACCGGTCACTCGGAATTACATGTGGGAGAAGCAACTCCTTTGCAAATGAACACTCCCTAATGTTTCACAGAATGACAGCTTCTCCCACTGGGGACCTCCCAGGAAGGGCCACTGCAGTTGTGAAACTCTAGGGGGAACCAGGCATATAGAACACAATGTGAATGATGCTCCCAGGCTGCATGACCCTCAAAGTTAATTTTACACTCACCAGAATGCCGCCTAGCCTTTTAAATCAGTCATACATATATATATATATATATAGAGAGAGAGAGAGAGAGAGAGAGAGAGAGAGACTCTACTGACCAGGCTGGAGAATGCAGTGGCACGATTACCGCTCACTGCAGCCTCGACCTGATGGGCTAAAGCAGTCCTCTGTCAGCCTTGCAAGTAGCTGGGACTACGGGTGCATGCCACCTTGCCTGGCTAATTTTTTAATTTTTTTGTAGAGCCAGGGTTTCACCATATTGCCCAGGCTAGTCCCAAACTCCTGGCCTTAAGTGATCCTCCCACCTCAGCCTCCCAAAGTGCTGGGATTACAGGCGTGAGCCACCATGTCTGGCCCAGTCCAGGCTACATGAAATATTTAAATATTTTGGCTACATGAAAATATTCCACTAGCTCTCCATATGTACTTTGACATTTATTTATATTATCTCAGATAATGCTAGGAAAACATATGTTACTCTCTATATATGTATATATACACACTATATGTATACACATGTGTATTTAGAGATAATATTTAAAATTTGTAATGCAAATAGTGTCGTATTATACAAGCCAACCTACAACTTGCTTTTTTCACTTAATGCTCTATATTACCCACTTAGCATGTCCAGACATGTAGATATATGTTATTCCTATAACAGCTGCAGAATATTACATTGCATGGACTTGATTTTAAGGAATAGTTGCATATTAGATATGAGTGGAATGAACACGGGCATTTCCTGAGCCCCATAACATGACACTTAAAGGACAAAAAGGATGCAGATTCACAAGGACAAGAGAGTGAGAAAGGAGACAAATGCAGATGAGAGATGTTCACACAGTTTGGGTGATACCAGGAAGCAAGCTGATTCACCCAGTGGAAAGGCTCAGGGATCGAGCATCAGAGACTTCACAAGGCAGAGGCGAGCCATGTGACAGATGTATAAGGATCAACTGGACCCACCGATCTCATTCCCACCTACAAAGGCCAGAGACCTCTCCTCCCAAACCGTGCAATACAGGAGCTTTATTCTCTGGGGAAAAAACCAGCAGAGGGCCAGAAGGAGACAGTGGATTTAAAACAAAGAGATGATTAAAAGTGTGCATGCTGAACAGACAAACATCACAAGGCCTTTCCACTGCCCCAGCCCCATTCTCCCACTCGGCTCTCAAAACGCTATCAAGCAGGATTATACCCTCTGCAGAGGAGCCTTGATGTAGTGAATAACCCCAGATAAACCTACAAAACATCTGCAGTAAAGGTCTATCAGGAAAAAAAAAAAAGCCATAGCCTCACAATTTCTTCTTTACCACAGAGGACTGGGTGTGATTCTAGGATCCCAAACACAGCCATGCCTATAGGTAGCACAAACATAATAGAAATGACAAGGAAGAAGAGGATTTCTAGAAATAATGATCAAAAGTATCGGGGATATTTAGCACTAAAACTGATGATCCAAGGGACACATTGATAGGAACTCATGGGGAAACATGGAGGATGTCAGACTGAGATGGGCAGGGATGAGGGCAGAGTAGGAGCAGCACCCAAGATGTCTACCTCTTAATTCCTATCAAGGAGACAAGGGGGAGTCGACAGAGCCATCACAGGACAGAGATCAACAGTGACCAACCTGATTCAGCAGACCCCTGTACCTACTATGCACTAGATTCTGTGTTAGGGAGCACGTAGGGATATAGGAGTAGGATGCTATCCAGTGATCTAGCAATGCACCTGGGGAGATTGCCACTCACGGTGTTCCCTGCTTTCCTAGAGTCTGGAGACTCTCCTTTCTTACTTTCACAACTCTTTGGCCAGCCACAAATCCATTTGCCCACAAGCTTCCTGGTTCCCTCACTTTCCTCCAGCCTGACATAGAAGTGTCTTTCCCAGTGAACTCTCACTAAAGAATATCTGCAAGGATAGAAGGTCCCTTCTGGTTGTCATGACAAACCAACAAACCAGCATGGGAAACATTCACTGTGTGCAAGGGACTCACTTTGGCATTCAAATTTCATTGTACAGGATAAAGAAAATGTGGTTCATCTATACCATGGAATACTACACAGCCATAAAAAGGAATGAGATCATGTCTTTTGCAGCAACATGAATAGAGCTGGAGGCCATTATCCTAAGCAGATTAACACAGGCACAGAAAACCAAATGCCACATGTTCTCACTTATAAGCCATGGTCTGCAACCTTTTTTTGCTTTCATATCAATTAAAACAGTTTCATTAAAAATTTAGTTTAGGTAGTCATGGCCATCAAATACATGAAAAGATGCTCAATGTCATTAGTCATTAGGGAAATGCAAATCAAAACCAAAACGGATGCTGGGCGCGGTGACTCACGCCTGTAATCCCAGAACTTTGGGAGGCCAAGGTGGGTGGCTTCCCTGAGGTCAGGAGTTCGAGACCAGTCTAGACAACATGATGAAACCCCATCTCTACTAAAAATACAAGAAAAAAAGAAAATAGCTGGGCGTGGTGGTGGGCACCTGTAATCCCAGCTACCCGGGAGGCTGAGGCAAGGGAATCACTTGAACCGGGGAGTGGAGTTTACAGTGAGCCAAGATCACACCACTGCACTCCAGCCTGGCAACAGAGCAAGTCTCTGTCTCAGAAAAAAAAAAAGAGAGAGAGAGAGAAATAATATTTCGCACCCACTAGGTCAGCCATAATTAAAATGGAAAATAACAAGAGTTGTGGAGAATGTGGGGAAATTGGAACCCTTGTGCATGGCTGGTGGAAACGTAAAACAGTGCAATCACTGTGGGAAAGTTTGGTGGTTCCTCAAAAAGTTAAGCATAAAATTACCAGCAATTCCACTGCTAAGTATATAGTAGTCCCCCCTTATCCTCAGGGGATAGGTTCCAAGACCCGCAGTGAATACGTGGAATCGTGCATAGTACCAAATCGTGCATAGTACACCATGTTTTTTCCCTATACATACATACTTATGATAAGGTTTAATTATAAATTAGGCACAGTAAGAGATTAACAACAATGATAAAATAGAACAATAATAATAATATGCCAGCATCACTACTCTTGCATTTTGGGGCCATTAAATAAGGGTTACTTGAATACAAGCTCTGCAATGTGATGACAGTCAATCTGATATCTAAAACAGCTACCAAGTAACTTACAGGTGGGTAGCATCAACAGTTGGATACGCTGAACAAAGGTGTGACTCATGTCCCAGGCAGGACAGAGTGGGACAGGGAGAGGTTGCATCACACCACTCAGAGTGACATGCAATTGAAAACCTAGAAATTGTTTACTTCTGAAATTTTCTGTTTAATATTTTCAGGCCATGGATCACCATGGATAACTGAAAAAGCAGAAAGGGGGAATACTGTATACCCAAAAGAACTGAAAACAGGTATTCAAACAAACACCTTGTAGAGGAATGTTTGTTGCAGCAGCACCAGTCTCAATAGCGAAAAGATGGAAACAGCCTGAATGTCCATCAACTGATGAGCAAACACAATGTGGTGTATTCATACAATTGAATATTATTCAGTCATAAGAAGGAACAAAGTACTGAAACATGCTAAGCGAAAGAGGCCAAACAGAAAGGGCCACATGCTGCATGATTTCACTTATACAAAACGTTCAGAACAAATACATCTATACAGACAGAAAACAAACAAGCAGCTGCGGGGTGCGGGGGGTGTGACAGAATGGAAAGTAACTGCTTCAGGGGTACAGAGTTTCCTTTTAAGGTGATGAAAATGTCTCAGAAATAAGGGATCATGGTTGTACAACACTGTGGATGTACTAAATGTCACTGAATTATAATCTTTGAAATAGTTAATGGTTAATTTTATGTTATGTGAATTTTAGTCAATTTAAAAAATCCATAAAAGAAAATAAACCCAGATCCCCCATGTGTTTTTAGCTAATATTTAATATTTTCAAACATAAGTATAAATAGTTGCAAAGGATGTAATTTAAAATAAAACTGTTGCATCATTCTTTTAAATATAGCCACACAATCTTAATGCACTATTAATTTCAGACTTGATTGCCTATTTTAAAAAGTATATGAACAATCTTTTCTTTAACTGTCATTTGACATCATTCCTTTTCCTCCTTGAAATTATGTTTCCATTACACCTCTCCACAAACTTTCAACCTTGTATAATTTTTTAGGTTTGAAAGTCTTCTCCCAATTATCTCACCATATATAAAATATGTATATAATTTAAATTAGAAACCTTTAAAAACTCTACTGACACCACAGTCTTCAAATAGTGGAAACTTATTCTGGATTGGTTATTATTATTGGTATTAGATAAATAACATAAATAATTATTAAACACAAAAATAAAAAATTTGTTAAAATACGGTAGTTTTAATGGGTTGGGTGGGGCTTTCTTCTGTTTGTTTACACATTTGTGGATAAATATTATGCTAGAATGAGAGTTCAGCATAAACTCTATTTTTAAATTTTGTTTCTAGAAATATAAGCACTGTCTACACAAACAAGAAGATGGAAATGGAGAGTTTTGAGATATCAGTGTCAGTCACTCAATCCTTTTGAGTTTTATGCCTCAAATCACACAGTTGTTAATCATTAAAAAAATTAACTCTTTTTTTAAGACAGAGTTTCTCCTTCTGTCACCCAGGCTGGAGTGCCGTGGTGCTCACTGTAACCTCGAACTCCTGGGCTCAAGCGATTCTCCCATCTCAGCCTCCCAAGTAGCTGGGACTACAGGCACACACCACCACACCCAGCTAATTTTTAAAAGTTTTTTTGTAGAAACAGGGGTCTCACCCAGGTTGGTCTCCAACTCCTAGCCTCAAGTGACTCTCCCACCTCCACCTACCAAAGCACTGGGATTACAGGCCTGAGCCACCATACCCCTCCTCAAAAATGTATCTTTAGTGATCTATCAGCTCATGGCTAGATTAGGTATTCTTTCAATGCATTAATTTGTTTTTTAGGTTTGTTTTTATTTATTCTTTAATTTTTATATTGACAAGCTCAAGTCTACACAAATATAGAAGAATAAAAAGAATCCCTATGTGCCCATCACCAGAGTCAACAACGTTATCATCAACCCACGGCCAATCTTGTTTTATCTCTACCTTTCCCATCTCCTCTGCACCACATGCCACTTCATCACTGCTGAACTGTTTTGAAGCAAATCCCAGGTTACACACCTTTACTTCATCTGTAAATACTTTATGTATATCTCTTAAAAATATGGATGTTTTGAAAACATAACTATAAACCAGTACACCTAAGAAATGCAAGTCATTCAATATCCATCCAACGTGCAAATTTTCCCTAATTGTCTCACACATATTTTTGTTTTGGTTTGGTTTAGATTTTACTGTTGGTTTTTCTTCTCTTTCTTTTTTCTTTTTTAGTGTTGGTTTTTTAACTCAAGACCCTAACAGGGCCCACAAATTGCATTTGGCTGATATTTCTCTTAAGTCTCTTTGCATCTCCTTGGCTTACTGTTTAACATGCTCTTCTGGCCCCTGAATTTCCTGAAAATTGATCTTTAGATCTCAAGGCTTGGTCAGATTCAGATTTTATACTTTAGCAAGAATCCTTCCCAGGTGGTGTGTGCAGTGGGTTCAGTGTTACTAGCTTTTCTTTTCTTTTCTTTTCTTTTCTTTTCTTTTTTTTTTTTTTTGAGACGGGGTCTCGCTCTGTCGCCCAAGCTGGAATGCAGTGGCCGGATCTCAGCTCACTGCAAGCTCCGCCTCCCGGGTTCACACCATTCTCCTGCCTCAGCCTCCCGAGTAGCTGGGACTACAGGCGCCCGCCACCTCGCCCGGCTAGTTTTTTGTATTTTTTAGTAGAGACGGGGTTTCACCGTGTTAGCCAGGATAGTCTCAATCTCCTGACCTCGTGATCCGCCCGTCTCGGCCTCCCAAAGTGCTGGGATTACAGACTTGAGCCACCGCGCCCGGCCAGCTTTTCATCTAATGGTTTCAGCAGTATCAATGACATGACCTGGATCCATCATTATGAAATGGAGATCCTCCTTCAATTTTCATGAAAGTCAGTAAACGGAAACCTGCAAAAGAATTTGTTCCCTAGTTGTTAGAGTCACCACTTTCTTAATTTTTAGAAACTAGTATACTCAACTTCAGAAATTATCATTATTTTATTAATTATTAATTTTGAGTTATTTTATTAATTAGACTTATTAATTATTAATTTTGAGACAGGAAATTATAATTAATTATGCCGGTTATTCTTTTTTTTTTTTTTCTGAGACAAGGTCTTGTGTATCACCCAGGCTGTAGTGCAGGGCAGTGGCATAATCACAGCTCACTGTAGCCTTGAACTCCTGAGCTCAAGTGATTCTCCTCCCTCAGCCTGCCAAGTAGCCAGGACTACAGGCATGCACCAACACGCCCCATTAAATTGTTTTATTTTTATTTTTGTAGAGATGGGGTCTTACTATGTTGTCCATGCTCGCCTTGAGCTCCTAGCCTCAAGCAATCTTCCCACCTCACTCTCCCAAAGCACTAGGATTACAGTGCATCAGCCTGCTATTATTCTTTCACTTAAGATATACCTTGTTTAACCTGATAATCCTCAAAAAATCTTGGAAAATCAAAATATTTATATCAAACCACCATCACCAATTTAATATTTTTTCAATAAAAATATTTTTATCTCATCCCATGTTTTAAATACATTCTTGTTAAAAAGCCTTGGAAATCTATTTCATTTCACCTATGAAAAATACCCAGCCTATAACCTAATTGGATACTCTGATCCTCATTTTCTTTTTTTTATTTCTTTTTTTTTTCAATTTTCTTTTTTTGTTTTTAATTTTTTATTTTTTTATTATACTTTAAGTTCTAGGGTACATGTGCATAACGTGCAGGTTTGTTACATATGTATACTTGTGCCATGTTGGTGTGCTGCACCCATCAACTCGTCAGCACCCATCAATTCATCATTTATATCATGTATAACTCCCCAATGCAAACCCTCCCCCCTCCCCCCTCCCCATGATAGGCCCCAGTGTGTGATGTTCCCCTTCCCGAGTCCAAGTGATCTCATTGTTCAGTTCCCACCTATGAGTGAGAACATGCGGTGTTTGGTTTTCTCTTCTTGTGATAGTTTGCTAAGAATGATGGTTTCCAGCTGCATCCATGTCCCTACAAAGGACGCAAACTCATCCTTTTTTATGCCTCCATAGTATTCCATGGTGTATATGTGCCACATTTTCTTAATCCAGTCTGTCACAGATGGACATTTGGGTTGATTCCAAGTCTTTGCTATTGTGAATAATGCCGCAATAAACATACGTGTGCATGTGTCTTTGTAGTAGAATAATTTATAATCCTTTGGGTATATACCCAGTAGTGGGATGGCTGGGTCATATGGTACATCTAGTTCTAGATCCTTGAGGAATTGCCATACTGTTTTCCATAATGGTTGAACTAGTTTATAATCCCACCAACAGTGTAAAAGTGTTCCTATTTCTCCACAACCTCTCCAACACCTGTTGTTTCCTGATTTTTTAATGATTGCCATTCTAACTGGTGTGAGATGGTATCTCATTGTGGTTTTGATTTGCATTTCTCTGATGGCGAGTGATGATGAGCATTTTTTCATGTGTCTGTTGGCTGTATGAATGTCTTCTTTTGAGAAATGTCTGTTCATATCCTTTCCCCACTTTTGGATGGGGTTGTTTGTTTTTTTCTTGTATATTTGTTTGAGTTCTTTGTAGATTCTGGATATTAGCCCTTGTCAGATGAGTAGATTGCAAAAATTTTCTCCCATTCTGTAGGTTGCCTGTTCACTCTGATGGTAGTTTCTTTTGCTGTGCAGAAGCTCTTTAGTTTAATGAGATCCCATTTGTCAATTTTGGCTTTTGCTGCCGTTGCTTTTGGTGTTTTAGACATGAAGTCCTTGCCCGTGCCTATGTCCTGAATGGTACTACCTAGATTTTCTTCTAGGGTTTTTATGGTATTAGGTCTAACATTTAAGTCTCTAATCCATCTTGAATTAATCTTCGTATAAGGAGTAAGGAAAGGATCCAGTTTCAGCTTTCTACTTATGGCTAGCCAATTTTCCCAGCACCATTTATTAAATAGGGAATCCTTTCCCCATTTCTTGTTTTTCTCAGGTTTGTCAAAGATCAGATGGTTGTAGATGTGTGGCATTATTTCTGAAGGCTCCGTTCTGTTCCATTGGTCTATATCTCTGTTTTGGTACCAGTACCATGCTGTTTTGGTTACTGTAGCCTTGTAGTATAGTTTGAAGTCAGG